>NC_136936.1:46197334-46229834 GCF_949987615.1 Pollachius pollachius
GTGTGTGTGTGTGTGTGTGTGTGTGTGTGTGTGGCGACTTTTCCTGCAAAAGCAGTTATAGAATATATATGTTTTTATGGAAGCTAGCGTGTCAGCTATCTCTGTCATTATTCTACAAGATTTGAGAGCATCAATAAAATTCTCTCATTACAAATAACTAATTACTCTAGTGTTAGTCTTTATAGCACTATTTTATTTGTCTTATTGGTATTTATCGTATTATGGATGTTTGATGTCGTAATATTTTTTTTATTTGAGCTTCTTCTAAAATAAACGTGATTGTTGCTTAATTTATCTCACACATTAATGATCTTTGTTATCCTCACAATGTAAAGACAATCAACAAATAGGTGTGTGTGTGTGTGTGTGTGTGTGTGTGTGTGTGTGTGTGTGTGTGTGTGGTTGTGTGTGTGAGTGTGTGTGCGTGCGTGGCATGTGTGTGTGGCATGTGAGTAGCGAGTATTTATGGGAGTGTGTGAGTGTGTGCTTGAATCCGTGCCAGCTACATGCAGAATGTGTACAGCATGCAGGAGAAAACCATACGCCATAATTGCCACATAAATACAAAGCGTGAGAACATTAAAATATGATTTACACAAAAAGCTGCATGCATTCCCTCAGCCAACCATAGGACTATTAAATGGTTTATCAGTGATATCTACCGAAGCCATCCTTTGCATCACATTTGCATTTCAGGCCCATTTCTTGATTTAAGATCAATATATAATCAATCATAATGACAGATAAGATCGCAAATATGACCAGGCTGCCTCCATCCACTGACACTGAGCAATACATCAAAGCATTAAAGCAACAGGAGCCTAAAATAGCTTTTAATCAAATATTGATCTCTGCTTAAATCAACTCCACTTGAAGAGATATCCACATTAAAAGTGAATAGCGTATTTAATAATGTAAATTGTGTATTAAGTTACACTTGGGTGGATGCATCTCTAGAATCATTTTATCGTGCAATAAATTAGAATATAGTTGGAGTTTGTTTTACTGGGAAAATATGTACTTATTATCTCTAGTGAGGCTTACACGTTATAGATACAGATACATATTTATAATTTTACCCCTTCCATAGAATTAACAATTATTTATTTTACTAATAATTGAATGTATTTGTTTTTTATTTGGAGATAGGGTTATTTTTATGTCAAATTGCAAAAAAACGGAATCTAAATGAGATGATCTGGCCCCTGTGGCAAGGGCACATTATAGGGCCTACTTTTATGCAAAGTAGATCAGAATAAATTACAGGCTATTAGCTAACTTAAATTAAGAGTGGAAATGCACTAAAAACATGTTAACCAGATAATTGAATGTGGATTTTTTGCTCCAAGCTCTTGTTTCTGAAATTGACTTTTAGATTAACCACAAGTAAATAAACAAATTCAACAACAACAAAAAACTTTGAAACGTTTTTGAGTGGATAAACATCTGTCTGTCCTGCCACGGAAACACAACAGCAAAGTGTGCACACACTACACACGTGCGAAAAAACTTTCTGGTGATTGCCACTTGACACATCCTATCCCACAGGGTACCGTCAGCACAAAGTTAGAATGTTTAAACACCGTTTTTTTTTCTTTAAATTCATAAACACACAAATAACACAACGTAACCAGATAACATTACGCAATTATCCCACATCATGTATCACAAGAAACAAGATAAATGTATCCCTCTCTCTGTCTCTGCGCGTCTGTGTGGCTTTCACCCGCGTCCGGACATCTCAAAACGTTTGACAACGTGGGGGGAAAAAAGCAAGAAAGCGCACTCACCTCGCGTTGGTGCAGTCGTTGTACAGGGTCTCAAAGTCTTTCCTGGAGATGAGTTTACAGCGGTTGACCCCGGGTTGGATGGCGCCGAGCCCACGGAGGATGCGGACCTGCTCCACGTTGCACACCACCGGCGTGATCTCGAGGCGCTTCAGCTTGGTGTACACCGTGTGCAGCCCCCCCACCAGGTGCTTGAGAAACAGGTCGAACGCTTGGGGGAGGCAGATGAGCTCGCAGCCGTCCACGGTGAACGACGCCACCTTCGCGCCCCGCAACTCGACCATCTTGCACTCGTTGTTCTGCGGGGTGTTCTCCACGGGCGACGGGGTCGAGTACACGGGCTTGCCCGGTAGAGTCCCGGTCGGAGTCGGGATGCCCGGGCTGCCGCTCGTGGCGAGCAACTCCGAGCGGAAGAGATTCTGTCCTGGGGGGACGCCGAGGGATGGAGAAGGCGAAGAAGTTGTGGACGACGGGGACGTCGTGGCGGGGGTTGAGATCGGAGGCGGTGGCGGGATCAGAGGACTTTGCGGGATCAAAGCAGCCGGTACGGCCATGGTCAACCTGCACGGGGGGGAAGAGTAGCCGAAGTTCAAAGTATAAAACCCAGTCCTGCTAAAAAAAAAAAAAGTGCGCCAGCCGAGAAACCCTTAAAAATGAAAGAATCCCCACCAGAGTTGAGCTCCTCTGATAAGTTGTGAAGTGGTAGAAAGAAATGCTTGAAAAAAGGCGCGTTTTGGTTCAGGTTGGTTAGTGTGCGCGGCGGTAGGACAATGATCAAAGATAGGAGGAGGAATGACAGGAGGAAAATGAGCTGAGCTGAAAAGTGGAGCTCCGCTCAGTGGATGAGTTGTTGTTGTCACACGGTACAGCGAGGGGAGGAGCTATGGGGACAGTGGAAGCCTTTCGGAGCACAGATAGCACCCGAGATCCACACGCGCACGCACTCAATTGTTACAGGTAAAGGCACAATGTAACGTTTTCAATAAGACGACATGTTTTATAGGCGTGCATGTGCAGAAGGCTCTGCGTTGAGCGAAGCGCGCACTGGGTCGCCACTGGCTGGATGCCATTGGAAGTGAACGCATAGACGAGACGAGGTAGAAATGATTAACGAGGAGTTGTTTTATTTATGTGTTCAACCTAAATCGTGAAGGGTTGCGGTATACCAGGTAAACGTTTGTGATGATTAACTAGTGACGTTCACATGTCGCTGCATGTCGCAGGAATACTCGTACACCTGTCCCCCAAATGTACACAAGCAGGTGAGAGAGTGCACCCCTTAAAGTAGACCAACTGTTGCCTAATTCTGTTATAAAACCGAGTTTTAACCGAAACGTATTGGTGCTAGGTTCTTTCACTTTGACAGAGCTAAGGTGTGGGCTATCAAGTACCAAAGACTAAATAGGAAAACTTCTCAACATTTCAAAAACAATAGCTTTAGCATTTTGTTTTATCAATAGGCTACCTATATGTGACATAGTCCTATTTTTGTTATAGTATTATTTTACCAGGAGGATTTATCTAAGATGAGTTGTGGACATTTAATAGTTTTGTATAAGATATGAATAGGCCCTAATATTTAAAATATATTGTTAAAGTAAGATGTAAAAAGTTGTATTGAAGTTATCTCCATATGTTATTTACCGTAAGTGATACTGCCTTTTTCCTGAAGTTAAACTCTTTAAAATGAAGTTGTGTTTGTATGTTAAGTGTAACTCAGTGCAATACTATTACAAAAGTATTTTCAAATTCTGATTTACATGATTACATCCTTATTTTATCATATTGACAGCATGCATAGCATCACATCTCCTCCACATCAGATTTAAAAGAGCTGCTGATTCAAGTTAAAAAACTACTTAAAAAAACCTCAAAGTTTTCTCAACTCAAGTGCAAACTGACATCTTTACGTTATATGTGATGATTTACGATTCACACATGAGTCCATTTTATTTTAAAGACTTTGAAGGTTGAAACAAAATGATTATTGATTCAACTTTGACCATCACATTTACTACTTCGGTAATTGTTTTTAGAGTGCTTTACCTGTGTTACCTGTAATTGTATTATTATTTAACTTTAACACCTATAATGGCTGTGTCTCCCATTACCCTACCAAGCACAGCTCAGTGTAATTTTTGAGCATGTGTCTCCGGTAGCAGTGCATAATAGTATTTAGTGATCATGTATTTCTTGTGAAACAACCTGCCATTAACAACTACGGTGAAGCAATTCCCCATTAAATTCTAAGTGTGCACGTAAACAGCAATAATGGTCTGTTGCTTATCACACTCTCTCAGTTTGCCCTCGCAGTCTGCCTTGCGCCTTAAACTATTCCTGTTGTGTGTCAGATCAGCTTTAAGATAAGCGGCGCAATTTTTAAATTATCATTCAGGGAAAGAGGTAGGCTTGTAGTGTAAAATCAATAGCTGCTTAAAATTCATTGCCAGCCAATCCATTTGCCCTTTATGTTGGTAACCTTTCATTTAAATATGCACCATATTAAGATTTCATTATATACAATGAATGTCACAATAGTTTGCCCACTATTTCTCATGTTTGCATGGGTTAACTGCAAATCATTGAGCTTGTAATGTCTGAAAAATGACTCTCATTAACACTATGCAGGAGAAAAAAAAAATACAGAAGCTTGAGAAGCCTAATAGGTATTAACAAGAACCACAGGATGCCAACGATGTTTTAGATACAAAAGGCTTCCAACTAACTGGGTGGGCTCTTTGGCTGACCCCAGTTATATCAACACAGCATAACTCAAGACTAATAGCTCTTTACTGGAGCACAAGCCTACTAGGCTACTTGATGATGGGGCTGCATGATTATAAATATAAGTGCCTATCATTACTGTAAATGTTGACTTCAGTTCAGGTCATCCCTCCTGGATTGTATACATCAGCGGCCATCTCATTTGAATACAATTAGTGTTGTAGAAAATATTGATTGTTTTTTTTATCGTAGATAATACTATAAGATTAGCATAAAGGCATTCAGCGGGAGCTAAGAATGGGTTTGACAGTTACCGTCCCGTTTCAAAGTGCTGTGTAACAAGAGCAGGACGAAAAAAAAAACGACACTGAACCAGCACCTTGTGTTATTTCATATTGAGGGTTGAGCTAAAACAAGTTGACATTTAATCACAAAGTTTCTAATATGTTTGTCGGCGGACTCACACAAAATAATAATTTCAACGTTAAACACCAAGTTTAATTAGACTGCATGGAATTATAGTATGCAGATAAGATCACAGCAAACAAATGACTATTGTCAAAATGTAATCACCCTGCATGATGTATGACATCAGGGGTGTATTTGGAAAAATGTGTGGACAGGGCACAAGACTTCTGTGTGATCAATGACACAGTATATTGTTTGATGTAATAATTTATTCACCCCATAAAGCTTTGATAAAACAACGTTGAGAAGCAATTTAAATTGAATTCATTTAAATGTCAATTCTCATGGTTAGGATTTTTCTATAATTGGCTATTTAATTAAAATAATTTTCATAGTCATTAATACAGCCAGCAACTTGTAGCGCACTGACGTGTTTTAATTACATGGTATTAACAAAATTGATATGCTTTAGAAAGCATAGTGAATAAGAAATAATTAGACCAATCGTACATCATCCCCCTTATGGACATTAAGTGTATCACAATATAATTGATGAAGTGAAAAGAAGAAAAAAAATGAGAAAGATAAATAACTTTAATTGTATGGAGTTGGTGTACGGAGCTTGGAACAAAGAGTCACACTCACAACACATTATATTTCAGAGGCAATTCATTATCAGCAGCATCACTTAGCTCTCTGTGCTCCACCCCCCCACCACCATCCCCACCCCAACACACACACACACACACACACACACACACACACACACACACACACACACACACACACACACACACACACACACACACACACACACACACACACACACACACACACACACACACACACACACACACACACACACACACACACCACCACACCACCACCACCCGCCCAATACGCTATGATTACATGACATTTGAAAAGCAGTGATATTGTGCCGTCGTTTTAAATGTCCCTTTTAGCCGGGCCGTCCATAAATCAGCGGGGAGCGCGTTCACTTTCGCGCGGGGGGCTAATGAGGGGAGGAAGAGGAGCGGCCTCAAACAGAGGAATCATTTAGATGCTCCAAATAAAGCGCTTATTGATCATGAATATTTGTTTCTCCCAAGGTTACCCAGCCTCGACCCCATCTATCCTGAGACAGCCAGCCCGACACAAACAAGGCCGTGGCTGGGGGGTGATAGGGAGATGTCAAGAGAGCGCGCGGATGGTGGAGGGTGTGTAATGCATTGGATGTCCCAGCAGCACTAGCAGCAGCACACGTTGCCTTCTGGGTTCACTGCTATGTATGCAAGCTAAGCAGTGTCTTCGGTGTTAACTCCGCCCTGGTGAGTGTCGGAGGACCAACAGTCACCCAGAACTGGAAGAAGAACTACAAATGTCGAATGTCCGTGTTTGTGTTTCTACATCAGTGCACGTTCAGTATCAGTGATTTCAGACACGGTGTGCTGGGAGACACAGAGATGACCTAAATGAGTGTCAACCGGTGCACGGCTCGGTAGTTCATTAAGCCTTATGGGTAGTGAAGTCTCTCTTTCTGCCTTTGTAGTTTGCGAGGGCCATTATTATATGACAACCCGTTTGGTTCATAACAGCCCCTATCATCATGTGATTACATAGGCAGCGGTTAATAAGAAGGGAGATGACAGCGTTTGCCCACGGAGGCTGCTACGTAAATACTGCATTGTTAACCACAGTTTACCAAAACTTGATGAGCACTGTAAATGGGAATGCCGTGCGTGCGGCGGCGGCCTCCTCCTCCTCCTCCTCCTCCTCCTCTCCCCTACTGTTACAGGCAAGCAGCTGAGCCAACAGAATAATGTTCTACACGCACGCACGCACACACATACACACATACAGACACGCCAATGCACCGTATGTAAAATACATGCCCCTCGGTAATACGACGTCTCAAAAGAGCAGTGGAATGGAGACCATTTCATTTCCAAAAGAGCCCCACCTCTGCGATAGAGCCACAATCGGAGCAGTCACGGCCCACAACCTAAAGTACTTCATTTGATGCCGACCAGCAGCAGACTCGGATACGAGGGAGTCGGACGGGAGGAGGCGGTGGGGGAGGACAGAGAGATTTGTGGATATCTAAATTGCTAAAGCAGAAACCTGTATAAACAGCGGTAATTACCGGCCCATTGACAGTCTCTCAGTGTTGTGCTCATTCTGCCACAGCCGCAGTGATTAAAATGAATCCCCATCGACTTCTCCATTAAAGCGCTGGCAGGAGCGATCCCGTGACCTTTCCCCATTGATTGAACATAACAATCACAATTCAATTGTAATGCAAAGGGAACATTTGTTATAATGTACATGAGATGCATGAGCCATTTCCTGGGTGCGGGGAAGGGTAATCAATGGAGTGACTCTTGGCGCGGCAAGAGGAGAACGAGACCCCTTCCACCCGCATCACGCGGGGGCCTAATTCACACAGCCCGCAGTGTATGGCGGAGGGGCCAATGATATGCATGTAAACGGCGTGATCTCGGGCCCGCTCATAGTTCGATTGGATAACAGCGCTGCTTTCATTTCTATATCCATATGCACTAATGGGCCCCTTGCCTGCCGCCGCCGATCTGGTAGCACGAGGCTCTGATTGGCCCATCCCTCCCCTTCAACCCCCCCCCCCCCCCCCCCCCCCCCACCATTTAGCCATCCGGTTTCTAGCACTACCAATACCAGACACACCTACACACACTTGCACACACACACACACTCTTTGTTTTGCGTTCATTTATCACACGGTGTCATGCTATCGCCCTCCCCGAACTATCTTTCAGTCAGAGAGCACACACACCGCCGTCGTCCACCGCGGGAGTGACTTAACGTGACACATTACTTCAGGTGGGGGGGAAGAGGAGAATGGGGGAGACAACAGGTTGTCATGGCAGCCGTGTAATCGCTCAGTCGGCAGGGTCGGAGTGAGGGATCTGACAGGCTGAGTGTATTAGCGCTTCCGGAAGGGTTTCGTTCGTTCTAGTGGTCGTCAAACACGGGCACACCGGCAGACAATGGAATTACTTTTGATTACCTTAACTCAGGCGAGGGGGAGGGGGTGGGGAGGTCGAGCGGGTGAAACGCCCATGTAGCACCCCTTCACTGTCTTGCAATCCCCCCCGCTTTCGGCGCTGCGTCGCCATGGCGTCTGTTCGGAAGAAGCGTGTGTTGTGGAGAGTGAGCGTGGACGATGCCCTCCAGGGGGCTTCTCTTTTAGAAATCAGGAGATTATAGTTTACACGGACATTAGACAGATTAAACCAGCCCCGCTCTCCAAAGGCAGTTTATCTAATGGAGAAAATGTGGTATGCTAATTGCGAAATTCCGATGGTAAAATTATGCTTAAGCCACTTCCTCTCTCCCATCTCTCCCGCCTTCCTCCCTCCAATCTCTCTCTCTCTCTCCCTCTCTCTCTCTCTCCCTCTCTCTCTCTCTCTCTCTCTCTCTCTCTCTCTCTCTCTCTCTCTCTCTCTCTCTCTCTCTCTCTCCATCTCTCTCTCCCTCTTGCTCTCCCTCTCTTTATCACACACTTTGCTGGAGGATTCCAGATCGGTTTGATGAAATCAACGAGCTAATCACGGCCATAAGCGGCGAGACACTGGCTGAGTGAAACAGTGTTTGCCGTGCTAAAAGGTAATTGTCTTAGGGAGCTTCATCGATGACAGATTCAATTCCATTTAGTAAATGTTTAATAAATGCTGTACAAACACGCCGGCCATTTCTGGCTGTGCTTCAGAACGCAGAGAGAAACTTTAATTGCTTTCATCATCCAGAGCTTTGACATTGTTATTGGTCCTTAAAAATAGCAGTTAACAGAACTTGTCCTGCTGCGGAAATTGAAGCACATTTGGAAACTGATCCGTAATTAAGATAGGGGCATCCCAACCAGAGGGGTCTAGCCAAACCCCTGTGAGCAGGGAAAACATTTGCAGTCATACAAAGCTATTCAATTAGTAGCAGGAGCCAAGCAAAACAACCCCGCTATTATGTATCACTTACTTTAATCAGATTGAAAGCGATTGTATCCCTCCCCCCAAACACTTTTTTTCTATTTTTTTTCTTTTGAAGATGCCTGTAACACCAACATTGTTAATTAACAGATAGGCGCGTGGAAAGATGTATTTTCATTACAGGGTGAAATAATGTTACCCTTTAACATCAAGGAAAATCAACTGCTTACTGCAGTTAAACTAGTCAGCAGTGTAAAGTCCCTGCCAGCGTTTTTTATTTAAAACCTCATTAATGTGTTTCAACACAGCCTAGCTGTACCTTTAATCTGCACTAAAAGGAAATAATGTGTTTCCTGCTTTGTTTACCAGCCTTACTTAACAAGGGTTCCTGTACAATTAGAATTGTTAATAGATCTGGAAACAAAAGGACTTTGAAGGTGGGAAAGTGCTGACATTATTTCACAAGGGAAAAACACTCTTGAGAAAAAAGATCTGCTGTAAATGTAGTTTCCTGGAACAGGGGGTGCGCAGCAATGCCGGTCGCGCTCATTAGAAATGCCGTGCACAGGACGTAAATCAGGGCCTCCTGTAAAGCATTTCACTGCTACACAACACTAAATTACACACTCGCCGGTGAGCCACACTGGTAGTGTTTAAAACATTGTAATATTACTATGTTCCCATTAAATGTATGCCGTTTTACAATCCATAAACACAGTTATCTGTAATAAAAGTTAATAAATGTCAAAATTTGCATTTGAGAAAAAAAATCATCCCGCAGATCCCTTTCTTTGCAAATATCAATCTATGAACCTTTCAACATTTCGTCAAACAAAATGCTAATTGTACCTTTAGGAATTTGGGAGACGAGTGACAAGAAATGAGATGCACTGTCCTTTGGAATCAGGAAATCAACTCTGCTGGAATACATTAGTTTGGACAGACAAACCGTGGTGGCAGTTGGAAACGTCAGGGCTAACAGCGTGTCGAGTGTGGATGTGTGTGTGTGGGGAGGGGGTGTCATTGCAACACGTATTACTTTAGAAATGATGGGCCTCAAACAGATGTACATAAACAGCTCTCCAGTCGGTGTCGGACAGAATCCGTTACCTGCGTCGTGTCATGTCACCGACGGAAGATTTATGACGAAAATAAACGGTAACTGAACTGAACACATGCAAGGTATAAGATAAGGACAGAGGATAACACAGTGACAAGGGTTTAAAACATTTAGCACTTTTTCTTCACAATATTTCCTACCCTGCAACTACTGGATTCCACTGTGCATAGTTGTATAGCTCTGTAGTATAGTAGCATAAACATTAACATCCTTATGAATATTTAATTAACTGTTCCTGTTAGATTATTGGTCTAGGCTAACCTTCTTAACAAACTAATGCCCGGGTTTTCTGAACCAATTCACCCTCTGAATTGCCACATTCTGAGCTTAATTTATGTGAGCATAATGTAGGGCTACTGTAGTACTGTAGTGGTACTGTAGTGGTACTGTAGTACTGTAGTGGTACTGTAGTAGCAGTCGTAGAGGCAGGAGTCGCAGCAGTGCGTTGTGTGTTCTTGTGTACCGGTTAAACCTTGTGTAACTACTCTGCAATATTAATAGGGGACCTCACTAACTTTTACTTTATGGATGTTTACGGATTCAAAACACAATCCATCAACAAGTCTTGGCAGAATGTACCGTAATATGGCTGGGTTTTAGACAGAAGGTCAATGTGCCCCTGCCGACTTAATAAACTACACATTTAACAACACTGATTATTCATGTCATTCTTTTAAAGGTCCTTGAGAGGATTTGAGATGCAGCCGTTATTCACACAACAGCCTTCATTCAAGTCGGGCTAAGATTGTACCATCTGGGCTCTTATACTTGAGGAATAATGGCAAAGAGTTTATTCATATGTGGTGTTTTGGTTCAATAAGGAAGCTTTGAGACGCCAAGTAGCGTTTACAAATGCGTGCGACACACTCATCTAATTTGTCTATTTGATAATGAGGCACAGCAATAATTCTAAGAATATTAATTTCCCGGACGCACAAAAAACAGGGATTTGGCGATTCATATAATTAATAGCATGTTCAAGAGAAAAATATGATCTGACATTTGTACTAAGTGGTAGGACATATGTACACAAGATTTATTCGGATTCCACATTAACTGTCGGAGCAAGATTAATATTTGCAAATGAAAATAAGTAGTTTAAGTCTTTGTGCGAGATTAAGCCGCAAAGAATGTTTCCCTTTGAAAGTGATGCCATTGTTTGTGTTGAGCATAGCGGCTTTGCAAACAAAAATTAACTTTGTAATCCTTTTCCTTGCTTACATTCTCCCTGTCTCCTCTTCCCTCAATGTCACGTTTATTTTAGTCTTCCTGGTAGACAACAAACAGGACTTCATCTGGAGGGGGCTGTGCACAGTCTCTCTCTCTTTTGCTCTCTCTCTCGCGCTCTCTCTCTCTCTCTCTCTCTCTCTCTCTTTCTGTCTGTCTGTCTGTCTGTCTGTCTGTCTGTCTGTCTCTCTGTCTGTCTGTCTGTCTGTCTGTCTCTCTCTCTGTCTCTCTCAGTGTCTCTCTCTCTCGCTCTTACTCTCTCTCTCTCTCTCTCTCTCTCTCTCTCTCTCTTTCTCTCTGCCCTCCCACCCCTCTTTCTCACACACACACACACACACACACACACACACACACACACACACACACACACACACACACACACACACACACACACACACACACACACACACACACACACACACACCCACACACACACACACACACACTCTCTCCCTCGCCCAGACTCAGAGGGACCACACAACAGTGACCTCTACAGGAAAAACAGACAGCATCACTTTCAAGCTGAGGGGCCATCCATATAGTAACATGATAGCCAGTGTTTCGACACAATTCACACACACACCTAACACAAACACACACAAAGACGCACACGCACACACTCCCGCAGCAAGGCTATGCCCTCGATAACAGCACAAACGGCATGCACAGCGGTGTTTTGAAACGTTAACACACAGGGCCCATACTGTGGCAGACAGCAGAGCCGCCCTGCATCGGAGGGAATCCCAGCGTTCCCAGTGTTGTGGTTCCCACGGCTCAGACTGCCTGCAGACTCTACGGCTTCGCAAGGGGGGGAGACACACAGGTGTGCTTGCGAGTCTCTAGCCCTCCACTCTTTAATCTCAGTGCCTCCCTCTCTCTCTTGATCCCCTTCTCCTGCACACTTCCTGGATCTTCGCTGTCTTTTTTGTCGGTCGGGTCGCCTGTCTGTGAGCTGGTTTGTGTCTGTCTGTCTGTGTGTGTGTGGGGATGTGTGTTTGTGGACACAAAGAACGGTGTCTTCCATGGGGTTTGAGGGAGGACCGTGGGAGGCTGCCAAGTCACATAGGCCAGGATCAGCATCAAGCAGGGCTGGAGGAATGACAGATGCTCCGATAAGGGACAAAGTAAAGAGGGCAGACCAAACAGGAAAATCCAAGCGGGGAGAATTGGCCGGGCGTCGCCAGAACATGGAAATTGCACTGATTTAAGAATATGTTGCTCCCTTCTTTTGTTTTGACATGCAAGGCTGATGATGTGTTTTGGTTCTTGTGTTTTGGGTACGTGCAAATGTATCATTTCGTTTGAATAGTACATGATGGATATGTTATGTCCTATGTTATTCGTACGTTGCTATATGTTTTGGGTAACGTGTCATATGCTACGTAGCCTTGGGTTGCTCGCGATATTATGCCATCGTTTAAGGTTTTTTGTTATCAGTGAAACGTTATGTCAAGTTATTTGTGTTATTGATATGAAGATGTCAGATCAAACGCTCCTTCTTAGGCCAAAGCTTATCGTCGAAAACGAATTGTGTTTGTGGAGAAAAGGCAGAAAAGGACAACATAGAGACATTAACGTTTCAATTTTATCATTTTTTTTTTCTTTTCTCTTTTCATCGCACGAGGACCTAGGAGAACACATGCCATGTTATCCCTCTCCTCTTCCCCCCCCCCTCCTCATTCTCTCTCTCTCTCTCTCTCTATCTCTGTCTTTCTCTCTCCATCTCTCTCTCTCTCTCTATCTATCTCTCTTCCACCTCTTCCTCTCTCTCTTTCCCCTTTCTCTCGCTCTCTTTTATGTATTCAAATTCAGTCTAGAGAAGCGAAAGGAAACGTTCCCAGGAGGCAGCATTGTCCTCATCGTGCGTCCCCTGGGCTCCCCATCTCTCAGTTACATCTCTTCCCTCCGCACCATCCAGTCGATACACTAACCCCCCCCCCCCCCCCCACACACACACACACACACACACTACACCCCCCCCCCCCCTTGCCCCTGCCGAACGCTTCTTAAATAGTCCAATGCAATTTGAGGAACATTAATTAAAATGCTTTTTAAAGCCTGCTGCTGATAGTGTGATCTCCTACACAGACTGGAGGGAGAAAATGTCTTCCACCCCACGCTTTAATTGTGAAAGTGGTGTGGGGGGGGGGGGGGGGGGGGGGGGGGGGGGGGGGGGGGGGGGGGGGAGGGAGGGGGGCAGGGGGGAGGGGGGACTGAAACAAACAGACTTGAATGGGCTTTTCACCGGTATCAGCCCCAGAATAATCATTTGAGTGTTGTGCTATTATGTGGGGAGATAAAAAGGATGTACGACACTCACATTTCTTCCGGCGTTGCGATTCCTTGTGTCGGCGCATTGCCTTACCCCGGGATGGCTCACATTTGACTCCCTTGACTGAGTAGCAATTGTAGAGTTGGAAATGTACTCACGAAACCCTGTACTTACACAATAACGCGGTCCGACTGCATGAAGAGTCGCGAGGGGTCTGCTCTGGTGAACTTGAATGTGCGGTCTGTGGTGCATAAAGTAAGCATAAGGCCAAGTCTATAGCAATGAGCCTTTACACAGCAAAATGGAAAGCCCCAGGCAGCGGGGTGAACACATCAACGCAAGGTACAAGCCAAAGATCACAAATAACACGGAAATGATTGAAAAACAAGAAAATACACGAGTATACACAATTGTAGTAAGAAATATTTTTATTTTTTCATTTTATTCGAATGAGCCGTTTCTATCACTCTCGATTAATGCATCAGACAGAGTCTGAATCCTACGATCCCACCAAAAACCCACAAAACCCCGAAAAAATGATTAGTAATCACAATAATAACAAATGCAGCCCCTTTTGTGTCGAGCGATTCAAAGGTATCACTACATTATCAACGCCATCCCCGTCCGGCGTGATGCAAATAGGCTCAACAGCGCGGCGCTCGCCTCTACAAAACTCTCCCACCGGGTTCCAATGAAACAATACAACCCCCGCCCTCCCCCCAAGCCAGCCCCCCGCTCGCTGCTGTCTCCCTCGGAAACACGCCAGTCTGCAGTCCTGTGATCTGCGGCAGACAAAATGAGACACAGCAGCAGCTACAAGAGAGAGAAAGAGGGATAGAGAGAGAGAGAGAGAGAGAGAGAGAGAGAGAGAGAGAGAGAGAGAGAGAGAGAGAGAGAGGGTGAGGGATAGAGAGAGAGGGAGAGAGAGAGAGGGAGTGAAAGAGGGAAAGGGTGAGAGAGAGAGAGAGTGAGCGAGAGATGGAGGAAGAGAGCGAGGGAGAGAGAGAGAGGGAGAGCGAGAGCGGGAGGCATAAGACGCGCGCGACACAGCCACAGACATGCAGTATTCCCCGCGCTCCTTGAATAGATAATGCTTTTCCTTCACATGCTCTTTATTCTTTCAAAAAAGAATGCATCAGAGGCCAAATATTAATTCTCCCTGTCAGGCGAAGGAGCTCCTATACGCAAGTGTTGTACAAGGAGCAAGGGGGGGAGGGGCAGCTTTTTGAATGATTAAGGAGAAAAAAAAAAACATAAAGGCGTTTTTTCTTTATTCTCTTTCTCCCTCTCTCGCTCCCTCTATCATTGCGCTTTGAACTTCCCGCAGAAAGTTCTGAGTGCCTCTTTCGCAATTCATGAGTCCCCCCCCCCTGCTCTCTGCAGGAGGCTGGGTGTTCAGAGACAACATTAATGAAGGTTCAGTCGCAGGTAGAGACACAGGGATTAATGCAATCTAAACACAGCACGCCGTCCAGCCTCCCCGGCTCTGCCAGGTGAGGAGGGGAACACTTTTATGCACTTTCTAACCCCCTCCCCCCCGCCCTCCCCCACCTCTCCAACACTATGAATCTCCTTTAAAGAAAATGCCAATAGATGTGATCGCCTAATACTCCTCGCCCCTCCCTTCGCCTCCCTTTCGCCCTCCCTTCCCTTCACCCTCCCCCTCCTCTCCCCTCCCCCCTCCCCCATCCCGTGCGCATGGAGATGCATATATGGACGGAATCACTTCAAGGAATGACATTGACAGAGGAAGTGCTGACTTGCACCTCTGTTTGTCTTTTGATGTGAGAGATCAAAATCAATGCGCCGGGCCGTTCTCGGAGCATCGCGCGGCCCCGGATTAGCATTAGCAGCAGAGGAGCCTCGCTCAGCCCCAATCATTAACGTTCAACATCCTGCACTCTGCAAATATATCAGGATTTACTTAGGGGCACACCGTGAACCCCCCAACCCCCTCCCCAGTAACCGCTAGGTGTACGCACACACACACACACAAACACTGACACACAAAAAATGAAATTCAGACAAATACTCCAGCCATCAGGTTATTTTTACTTATTTGAAGGGTAGGGTAAGGTTGTCGTAATGAGACGAGCCCGCTGTGGTTGCGGCTGGCGGCAGACTCTGTGTGACAGTGGCATTTGTTATGGGTGCGAGCCCCCGAAATTTGTCACCGCCGGCCCCGGTGTGCATTGGTGCCTTCACACGGAAAATACCACGAGGAGGATCTCTCCACCGCACGCTTAAGTCAGATGGATCGGACGCTCCGCAGCGCTGATAAAGGTTGATATCGGGTTGCGCTGGCGTTACGCTCGGCCCCGAGTCAAACGCGGAATAATTGTCAGATTTGGTCTCATCAAAAGGCCCGGATGAGGAGCGTTAGACGGGTTGTGTACACTTCACGCTGTCAATCGTAAGTGATCGCACGGACAGCGCTTTTGATGCATGGGGAAAGTTTGGAGCTGCGGGCTGCGCCCCTATTGGTGGATTGGTTTAAACCGCTGTGTGGATGAAGAGGCCCCTGGGACATGTATGCGGCGTGGAGAGTCAGGGATTAGAAAAGACGTCGGGATTTCAGCGTCAAAGTTTGGCCAAATTTGATTTGATGCTTGGTGTTAGTCTTTCACTTCCCGCTAATGATCCAAACGTGTGTTTGTGTGTGTGCGTGTCCGATGTGTATGCGTGTCTGATTTTGTGTGTGCATTATGAAGATGAGGATGAGAGAGAGGTCTGTGCAAAAGACAGAAAAGGAGAGAGAAAAGAGTGAGAGAAAAGAGAGAGAGACCAATAGGGAGAGGGAGGCAAAGAGATGAACTGCTTTGCGACCATGCTTTGAACACTTTTTTTTACACTTTCCAACAAGCTTTGTTTTTTAATTGGCTGAAATTAATCTTAGGGATGTAGATGCCTGATTTGCATTCATTAAAACCAAACCAAAAGAAGTCATGCTTAATTCCAATCAAATTTGCTTAATTATGCATGGCGAGAGATTCCCAAATGAGCTGTGGATTTTTGTTTGAGCCCTCTTATTGTTTCCTATAGCAAATAAAATGTAATGAAGCTGTCTTTTTGTGTTTCGCCGAATGTTGAGGAGCACACGGGAAGCACCTTGAGCCGGGGTTGAAAACAATATTACTGCTAAAGCAATTACAAGAATCTGCATTTTTTATTGTTAATTGTGGATGTCAGCGTCATTAATTTTAATTTACGGGAGGCAATAAAATTAAGAATACTTTGTGCTGATGTTTTAAATCATGCCTGTGAAGGGGGGATGCATAATGCAACTTAAATCTGGAGTAGATATTGATTGGACTGGATGGTCTTTCTATGAATCTTAAATAGGCAAGACGCTGGGAATCTGCCCGGCTTCACTTTCACGAGTTTACTCAAGGAGCTGATAACATTAGAGCAGTACAATTAAAGAAGTGTCCGTTTACAGGGAGGAACAAACACGCACGCAGGCACACGGGTACACACAGGTACACACGGGTACACAGGGACACACACACACACACACACAGACAGGATCACACACACACACACACACACAGAAACACACACTGGCACACACAGGTACAACAGTGGTCAGGGGTCAACAGGGACATACGCACACAGGTTCACACACACACACACACACACACACACACACACACACACACACACACACACACACACACAGGGACAGAAGAAAATGGCAACACAAATAGACGTACATACACACACAATAAAACACAAATACACATTAAAAGGCATACACAAACAAATACACACACTCGCAAAGACACATGCACCATAAATGCGCATGCACACTTATTTTATGACGGGGAATATAACAACGGTAGGTTCCTGGGCCAATTAAATAAAAAAATCCATAAGAAGTCTCCTCTGTTTGTTTAAACGAATTGCGAAAAGAAAATCTAAATAAAACTACAAAAATGCAGTGAAAAAAGTAGAATCTATAAACGTCTTGAGTTTGTATATTCCATCAGAAAGGCATGTAGTGTCACTGACCTGAGAGCTGTCCAACCAAGTAGCCCTATGAGCAGCTGCATGGCAGGTTCCCGACACAGTTAACTCATAAACACAGATATTTCTGTCACATACTGCTGAACAAACAGACAAACAGTCTTAAATCATTACGGACCAACGCCTTTCAGGAAAATTTATAAAACCGCCATCCTGTTATCTTCTATCCTTAACTTTATTTGTTTACATTTGTTGTGTTGGGAGAACTGACAATCATATTAATTGCATTGTCGGGCATTGTCAGGTTGTTTGTAAAGACACTGTTGCCGCAGGAGTGGGAGCAGTTCAGTTGTTTTTTTTGCGTGCCGTTGTACGTGGTCTATGGGGGATGACAATATGTGTTTCTGCTCCGATACTTGATTTATAGCTTCATTTGGAGCGCACTTGTACAAAACACATCCTGCTCCGAATAGCAGCAGCTTTAGTGCATTGTAGTCTGAAAACAAAGGAAGAATAAAATTGATCTTTCTGGACACACACAAAATCAATGGTTGGCTATTTCCTGTGCCGTGGCATGTTGGACCCACTGGCTTGCTTAATCCCTGAACTTTCCTTGCCTTTTTCATCGCTGGAATGGAAAGGTCCTCAGAGTTCAGTGGAAACTTTGAATGATGTCATGGCTCAATCCTGACCGGCCTGGAGTAAGACATAAGGTTCCACTCTTCGCCCAAGACCTCACTACGAGAAAAAAACTACAGGGTGCTGTAATGCTATCTCTATCCACGTCTCTGTATCTCTATATTTTCCCCATCTGTGTCATATGTTGTCATGCTGTCTTATTATAACCAACATTGAGCGAGACTTTCTAGGATGACATTTCATTTATATGAAACAATTGTGTGACCTCAATACAATAAATATAAAAATAAAAAAACATGGCAAATAATTGTTGTCGCTCACTCTGACACACTGGTTTCGACTTAAAAACCAAAGTGTCTCCTCCCGTGCTAACCGTCATTTTCACAAACAGCAGTCGCTTGGCATGCTATTCCAGAGGATGTGTCTGTACCTGTTGTGACACACACACACACACACAAACACACACACACACACACACAAACGCACACACACACACACACACACACACACACACACACACACACACACACACACACACACACACCCACACACACACACACACACACACACACAAGGTGTTTGTGTTTCCAACACACACATTAACAGAAACATAAAAAACAAAAAATGAAATTCCAGGGTGATGTTCAATTGTTTTCACACAGCTTGGCTAGCCGCCAGCAGCTCCTTCATGACACAGAATGCTGCTGGGGCGCTATCATCCCCCCCACCTCCTCTCCTCCTCTCTCCTCTTCCTGCTTGCCTTTTTTCCTGGCGGTGACTGAAGCAAGTCACTCTAATACAACAATGATGGTGATTTCGCTCTGCTTATCAGAGCGGGTAAGTACTTAAGCAGCTGCGTGTACTTTGATCCAATTTACTTCCTGAATGTGTGCTTCCTCATGCACAGTAAACAGGTCTGCCTGCGCCGTCTCTAGTTCAAAGCCAAAGCAAATAGTTCACATGATTATTAGGGGTGCTGTATTTGTTCTGCCGCTGCTGGGACTCCACGGGCTAAACCGTGCAGTGGTACATCTGCTAGCGGTAGCCCGTTAGTGCAACTTATAGCCCGGCTCCCCCCCCCCCCCCCCCCCCCCCAGCCCTACAGAGTGCATATATCTGATACCAATTTGTACTTTATGGCGGTGGCTGTAATTGAATAGCGCCAAAGAAACTCCAGCGGTGGGAGATAGAATATATATCTATAATAATAAAGTTGGAGTTGAATACGGCAACCTTTAACATCACTGTGTGCTCATGTCATCCCCCAAGGACGGACGCGGATAAAAGATGATCAGTTAGGAAATTGATAGCACTGATTTAATAAACATCCAGGAAATGATCCCCATGACCTGCGGGCTTTTGGGGGGTGGGGGTTGGGGGTGGTGGGCTGGCGGCAGCGCGCGCCCCACTCCTCTCCCCCCCCTCGGGTTAAAGAATCAAGTTGGGATGATTCATGCGCGGTGCGCGCGGGTAGTTGAGTTTGATGGATCATACACCTAAACGCAGTCATCGCTAATCTGCGGCTCCTCTTTTTTTAGGTTATTCACAGATCACTGAGTTTTTCCCCGGCTAATCCGGGACCTGACGCCGCTCCCCGTCTGTGTACATGGTATTCATCATGCGCTGACAGCCGCGGTCCTTCAGACGACAAATAACCTTCAGAGGCAGGGCGAGAGAGAGAGAGAGAGAGACACACACACACACAGAGGGAGGGAGAGAGAGAGGCGAGAGAGAGGCAGTATAGGTGCGCAGTTATTTTGGATACATTTCACAGTGGAGCGGAGCGGCGAGAGCAGGGGGAGATGTATGGCGTCCTTGTTGGGGGGGAGCCGGGAGATGGACCCCCTTCTCCCCGCTCTCCGCCGGCATAATCACTCTGGGCCTCAGCCATGCCTTCGACAACTCAATCAGACAACCCTCTACCTGTAAAGTGGCTGGGTTGATTTGATTGCCATTTTTATTGGATCCCGCACACATCAATCAAACCAATGGGGATGGCTGTACAGACGTGACCACTCGTCATTCGCTAGTAGCCTTGGAAACATTGTTTCGGGGGGGCCGTGCGGCTGTCATTGGAGGTAAATCAGGGGCGCCTGAAGTTTCTTTCCTCCCAACAGCGTGGCGTCGAGTTAAATCATCTTGAAAATTGATGTCACCGCGTTCAAGTGTTTTCACCTATACCTCGGATAGAGTCCCATCACCCGGTGACAATGTCAGCACTTTTAACCTTCTTCTTAAACAAAGGTGGTGTCTTTAGCCCTGTCGTCGGGGCTGGGCGGGAGTTTTTTTCCCCACTTCGGTTTTGATGAACAGACGGAAGACATCAAACAAATGCGGCAGGAACACCATGCATACTACAAATATATCTATATAGCTATATCTACGCATATAGCAATATAGATATAGATACAGATCTAAATATATATAGATATTGATAGAGATCTAAATATATATTTATATATTTAGTTCCTACCTTTCAAAACGGAGCATAAATGCAAACTCTGGACAACAACAGGTCATTTTATGTCCAGGGTTTACTGCAAAGAAACATTAACAGTCTGCTTACCGACTTTAGTTTCATAAAAGTGTTGAGTTTCTCCCTTTTAAATGACTTTGCACAAAGAGAGGCTGTGTCTGGCATGCGGTTTGATCCAATGTGAACTGATTAAGTGTATCATGTCCACAAGCGCTTACAGTGGGAACATATTAGATTAAGCACAGGTAGCTAATTTCCTCCTGTGCATGGATGAGTAGGAGTCTGAATGAAAGTGATGTAAAATTAATTTAGTCCTCTAAAAATTTGATCACAGCGAGGCTATTTTGGTTCTCGTGATGACAAGTAATAGGGGGGCTGTTGATTTTCTAACCTCACCAAATTACCAAGCCGTGCCTATGGGGGTTTCAGCATCAATTTCATTCAGCATAAATATCACTTGATCTGTAAAACAAATTAGAAACAATAAAAGCCTTGAAAAAAAGGGAAAGGAAAATGCACCGTGGCTCTATTGAGATGTCCCTCCTAGCCATGTGTCAGCGACCGGAGACATTAATGATACACGGTGGAGGGAAAATTACCATCTAGAATACGTCCGAACCAGTAAACTGGTAAACAAGCTGGCCGTTAGAAGTGGGGATGATTTGAATCAACAAGGGTGAACAGATATGGATACTCGCCGCATTAGTGTTAATAGGAATAGATTATGGAGGGATTTCGCCGAGTGACCTTCAGTGCACTAATTGAAATAGTATTCCGAGTCAGCAGTGGAGTAATCAACTTAAACACAGAATCATAAATCATCATGAATAGCGCTGTCACAACCCAGCCATTAGCCCCATGTTTTTTTTCTCCCCGGCAACCTCATGAAAATATCCACCACACCGATCGGTAGGTTAATAGGAACAGAAATGGCATTTAAAGTCTATTTGGATCAAATGTAGTGCCACAGCTTGGAAATAGAACTCGGCTAATTTGGAGGTAATGTGAATTGATGTAGTTAGGGTTAGGGATAGTCCGGGGCACGGAGTCCAAAGCAGTCCAGGTGAAAGTATGTGTGTGTGGGTGTGTGTGTGTACGAGCATGCCCACACATGTGTGAATGCGTGTGTGAGTGTGCCCACATGTTTGTGTGTGTGTGTGTGTGTGTGTGTGTGTGTGTGTGTGTGAGAGTGAGCCAACATCTGTGTCTGTGTGTGCGTCCCCACATGTGTATGTGTGTGTGTGTGTGTGCTCGTGTGTGTATCTATGGGTACATGTGTGTGCGTGTGAGTTGATGTGAGCACGCCCACACTCTGTGTCTGTGTGTGTGTGTGAGCACGCTCGCACGCCCATGTGTGTGTGTGTGTGTGTGTGAGCACGCCCACACCCCCCTATGTGTGTGTATGCAAGCCAGCGAGTGTGTGGAGACATGTTAAAAAGCAATCTGTTAAGAAATATGTGTGCCGGCTCCATTACATTAGAGGCTGACATAGCCTTTATCATAACACCAGTGTTGGACATGTCTTTCCCTTTGTGTATGCGAGAGGCCCAGTAGTGGCTGTGTATGTTATCAGGCCAGGGTTAGGTAATCATACTGGCTTATATCCTGACCTTTACCTCTCGTTATTAATTATGGCCGGCAATAAGGCAATAAATTGTGGGAACTTGGAGCTGCGTTTGCTTGTGTGCAACGGGTAAGTAGGGTACTCAGTCAGTGTACAAAAAAGAGAACACGTGACATGAATTTATGTCTGTACGTATATGTGTGTATGTATGAATGCATGGATGTATGTATGTATGTGAGTATGTATATGTGTGTGTGTTTCTATGTGTGTCTATGTATATGGATGGTTAATCCTCCTTTGTGGTGTCCACTTGGCACCCAGGCGCTGCGTTTCGTAGCGTTCAGGAGTTTGACAAAAGAGGCTGTCAGTTTTCAGTCATGAACTCTTCTTTTCAATATCCACACCGTTTACTGGTATTAGTATTGATATCCAGCACGTGGTCAAAGTGTACAACATCTTTATTAAAATCCACAAGTGCCTTCATGGCAAATAGCTTTTTAATTGTGACTAAAGTGAAGGAATTAGATACTAAACAGTTGGTTAGCGTCAGTGAAACGTCTTTCACACAACAATAGCCAGCGAACTTGGCAGAAATGCTGATAAGAGGGCCGATCCCGGGCGCTTATACGGCATTAATCAAATAGCAGGTCTAATTAAAAGCGCTTTAAACAAAGCTTTTTTTCTTTTTTTTGGTAAATGTTGCTCAGGTATGGCAATAATTTTTGATCAGCCAAGCCTGGAAGACAAATAATTAGAACTGCCACGGCGGGCCGATGAGCGATGTCAGCGTCTCCCGGTGACCTTCCCCTGCTAATTAATTTTCATTCTGTGGGAAAAAAAAAATACCTCGTTGTTGCACATTATTAATTGAGTTCATGAAAAGATGCACCTGATTAATTTTTGTTGATAATACTTGTCATTCTTTTGGCCGCCGTTTGTAATCACTTCATGGCGTTTTTCATCTCCTGGTTTCTTTTCGTTTCTTTTTTTTTTATCGAAGTCTTGGTCTGATCTAAGTCATCTTTTGCCACCGGATTAATTTATCCAACAGGAGCGTTGCCCCCTGCCCCCCCCCCCCGCCGAAAAAAAAGAATCCAAAAAATGGTGAGACTGGAACAGACTCAGCAGTCCGTCACACTTAGACGGTGTGACACCTGCGCCGCGTCGTTTCGTCTCATCATTTGGGGCATGATGCTGGAATGAAGAAATGTTTACCTGCAGGGCCGTTTGCTCACGTTTGTAATGTGCCGTGAGACTAACCATGTCAATGGGAAATAATTAACTCATCTCACACCACACCACCCCTGTTGCTTCGGCGTTGGTTCAAACCTGAAACGACAACCTTGAATCCAAGGTAAATCCGCGTCGTAAAGTAGTAATAGTCTTGACTTTGCTCCACATTCGATTGAGCAATAGGGGAAATTGGGATATGTTTGATTGAATTATTAGAAACTATATAGAGAGCAATTCGAGATTAGCAAAGGTTGCCATTGTTAATCATAGATATTGCACCGTGATATCTGTTGCTCCATCGAATAAATGTGTCCATCTGTGTTATCCTGGGACTGTGTGGTGTCAAAGGGCTTATAGTAAAAGTACTGATAGATGATTTGCAGGCGTGCAGTATTTCATGTTCTCCCTGATCTTGTGACACCTGTGGCTTTGGTGAGTGCTGTGTAGCATTACAATCAAAGAAACATAATATTCAAAATCTAACTGGATTGCACTTTGAATCCGGTTGAACCTTGAATTGAGCCCTAATAATATTTATCACACCCGTATGTTTACTCCTAGACAATATGATATGATATTGCAACATTTCAAATAGAGAGCAACAAGAGATTACAAAGAAACTGTTACAAACCGTCTTCTGAAATAACATAATATTGATCTGTTTCAAGTAAGGAACAAACATACCATCGAATGTCTTTCTATATCCATGCTCTTTCGCATCATTCACATATGAATCCAGGCAAACTTAACGTTCCCTAACTTGGAAGATATGAGTGGAAAAGCAAGCCGAATGTGTGAGAGGTAGAGAGTCCGTGGTGCTGAGAAGAATCTATTAAAAGAAGGTGTTTAATGCCCAACGAACCTTCATCGTCTAGTCGACACAGCTTCACCCATGGCTTCCTTAGTTGACTGAAAGCCGGATGAGTTGACTTTACAACTCATGAAGCAGTTGCACACGTTCAAACAATGACATTAGTTCACTGATGTTAGTTAAGCATCATCAGTGATATTAGTTAAACTAATATTTGTAAACAACAAGTCTATCTAGCATTTTTCCTATGGTACAAACCAAAGGAATTCCAGAGCTGAAAGAGCCACGTGTGAATTCATCAATGGAGCTATCTACATCGCCTCAGAATGTTTGCATGAGATAATAATATAGCAATTCATCATAAACATTAACATAAATCTCTTTTGTGCCATATTAGGATCCCTTAAAATTTGCACTGCTATGATGTTCATGCAATTATCGATATATCTCCGGACTCCATCGCAGATTAAAGGGAGGAAGGAACTCTGTATTCATTGTGTTAAGGGGCTGGTCCCATAAAGAACGCATAGCAATATGCAAGACTGATATTCGCCGGTATCTCTTTTAATTAAAACGCATAAGCAAGCACAAACTGTTCAATAAAAAAAAGAAAAAAACGTTCATCTCGCAAGCCATTTTCTCTCGCTCGCAATTGATAACTTTCAGCGTTCATCCATCATGGTGGCAGAAATGCTGAATTTAAATGGACTTTCTTTGTGGTCAAGCCTGCTTGGTGCATTTAAAACACTGCCTTGATACTTAATGTTTTGTCCATTTAACATTCATAATTATCGTGGAGGCGTTAATGTTCTCTCTCTTGTGTTGAATATGCAATCGTGAGAAAAAAATAAAAATAAACAATAAACCTTGGCGGGTGGTGAGTACTGGCCGCACAAAATGTTCAAATGAATGTGTTTAAAAACCATCTCAAGATGCGTTGATTCAATATTGCATTCATATTGCATACGCTTCCCCTCTGTCATGGGCAGTGAAGGTCATTACAACTTACCATACAAAAGATCATTCATATATTGTAGTTAACACCCGAGAAAAGGCAGCCATAATGCTTAGTTAGTTGCTATGGATGAACCACAGACAGTATAATTCACATTGTGCTCCATTAGCTCTACAGGACTATTGTGTTTTATCCTTTCACTTAATTTGCCACCAGCGAAACAGGTGCAAACTGTACATTTGAAACTCTTTGTACCGCCTGCCTTTGTATGATAAGCTACACATGTAGGCCGGGGTCTGGGAATCCATTCATAATGAATAGTACCCGGACCATTCTTGCTAATGAAAAAAGCGCAATTTATCTAAAGAGTCTCACAGTCGTCCTTTGAAATGCGAGATGTCATTGAGCCCGTAGCAAAAGCAAGGTTTAATGAATACACTGACGATTCCCCAAGTATTGTCCTTGACAGTGAAAATGATGTGAATAGTATGGCATTGTTATAGAACTATAAATAGATCTCTAATTATACTTGTTGACTTTTCTTCTCCATTTCACGGCAGTTGATAGGCTCAGCACAAAGAGCAGATGAATTGGGACTAATAAACAGGTCTCGGATTCCGACTCTAATTGGAGGATCATTATATTTCTTCAAGAGAGATGCCTGCAGCCGAAGCCTTTAACAGCACAATTTCAAATAGGACACAAAGGCTTTAATGAATACTCCAGTGACTTCCCACCGCCACGTACATAAAGGGAAACACACATTCTACCCTATTTCATCCTGCACTTAGTTTCTGTTGATTGCTGGACTAAGGTGGAGCCAGCACCTTGCCTATATTCCCAACAGGAAAGCAGATTAATTGGAGTTTGGGTGGTACAAGTTAAGCAGCTAAAGGCCCTTAGATGTAGGGATAGCAACTACTAAAGATGCTAACTAAACAGTAGTTTCAGACACGGGGATCTAACGGGGCTCTGCAGAAACCAGAACTGTTGTTGTATACCTTAAACGAAAAGTGGACGGATGTGTATGTTGTGACATGTCTGTGGGGGGGGGGGGGCACGCATGTGTGTGTGTGTGTGTGTGTGTGTGTGTGTGTGTGTGTGTGTGTGCTCGGAGGAAGGAATGGGGGGGTTGGTTGTTTCAAAAGTATCTGACAATGCTACAGACTCCATGATTGCTTATCAAGGCCCCTGTTCATGCAAATACACACACACACGCGCAGGCACACACACACGCACACACACACACACACACACACACACACCCGGACACACTCAACGGTACACCACCGTCACAGGCACAATAACAGAAGTAGGAGGGGCAAGAGTGGGGCGTGCTCAGGGGAACACGTGGAACTCTCCCGGTGCCATTTGCTCCCATCAGGGCGGCTGATGGAGTCGTTACAGAGCCGCGTTGTGGGTGGGGGAAGGGGGCCCCCGTCAGATGGGGTGAGGGAGCGGCCCTGTCTGGGCTCTGCAGGGGCCAAACTACTCATGCAAGGAGCTAATAGGGTAGTTGTTCCGATGAATGTACACACACACACACGCACACACACACACACACACACACACACACACACACACACACACACACACACACACACACACACACACACACACACACAAATAAAAACTGTGTGTTATCAGCGGTTGACACCGGAAACGGATTGCCGCTGACACAATGGTTTTGTGTCTCTCACTGTTCAAAGTGTTTGACTGATCAAATGCATTAAAGTGCATACGTTGGTGGCAAAAAGGGTTCTTTTTGTGTTAAATGTATGACTTTGATGCTAATGGAAGAAGAAGCCTTTTATTTTAATCTATTGCGACTAACTTGGATGGCAGGGAAAAGCAAAAGTGCTGAAATCGTCTAAATTACAAGTCAAAGGATCTGAGTTTTTTTGCATATCTCACCTCCTCTCTCGCTGTATGGAGGAAGGTGAAAGAGGTCAGTTCAATATGCATATCATTTGGGCTTGGGGGGTCGGCTAGATTTTAAATTTGGGTTTAAAGCTTCTTGATGATGGACAGCTTTAAATAAATGTAATCTTTTCTTTCAATTCTCTGGTCATTTGCTGAGGGCCGAAAGGAGATTCATTGTGTGCTCTTCTAATACGATTTTTTTCCATTACTTATTGCTTGGAAGACATTTTCTTTGAGAAAAGACTTACGGTAATAACCGTTTGAAATATTACTTTGAGGTTTTATTTAGAAAACAAAAATGGATCAGTCACAACCCGCACCAGGCGAAATGTCCGGTCGTCCGCCTGCGTATCAGTGGGAATCAAAATGAAACATGCATTGAAAAATATCATCAAAACCATGAACAAAACAAAAGAGCAATAGCACATAACAAAATATTAAATAATACCTCTTTATAACAGATGAATAAGGTGAGGCCCCACCTGAGACGGAGGAATTGAAAACGTTATTTGTCGAGTGAGGCGAGAACTAGGAGTAGGCGAGGCTTCGAGGCGGCCCAGGCGTTCAGCTCTCCTCACCTGGGCAAGGTGGGGCCTGCTGGACGTCCTCCTCCCTCCTGGTGGCTCACATATGTCCACAGCAGCTGGGCCGCCATGAATAGGCCCTGATTGTGTGTGCTGCGTTACTGGGAGCCGCTCCAAGTCTGAGTGGAGTGAGCCGGCCCCAATTCTCCCTCTTCTTCTTATTCCTCTTCTTCTTATTCCTCTTCCTCTTCTTCTTCTTCTTCTTCTTCTTCTTCTTCTTCTTCTTCTTCTTCTTCTTCTTCTTCTTCTTCTTCTTCTTCTTCTTCTTCTTCTTCTTCTTCTTCTTCTTCTTCTTCTTCTTCTTCTTCTTCTTCTTCTTCTTCTTCTTCTTCTTCTTCTTCTTCTTCTTCTTCTTCTTCTTCTTCTTCTTCTTCTTCTCTTCTTCCTTTCTTTCGCTTTCTTTTTTTTCCTTTTTGATATTGGTTTGACATTCCACCTGATTTACATTCCTCGGTTGCTGTCAAGCTAATGTTGCTCACTCTGGTTATAATAGCGCTATAATTAGAATTACACAGGGATTTAGTCTTCTTTTTTTTCATCTGAAAATATTTCTGCGTTTTAAATTTCCATTTTAGTATTTTTGGCTAATGCGCTTTTTCACAAAAACGTGAAATGATTTTACGTGTCTTCCATTGCCCAGTACAATGAATCACAGGTACGACAGAAGTTATGAGGAGTTATATATATATACCAGGTGAGGTGCAACACTTAAAACATGTGCTGTATATGTAGAAATATGTATATGTACTGTACAAGCTTGTGTTGTTGAGGCAAGCACACTGATAACAAAAATAGGCTGACAAGGGAATGATATTAATGTAAATGTGCACACAAACACACTCATCCACACACACACACACACACACACACACACACACACACACACACACACACACACACACACAGACACACATCCACACAAACACACACCTCCACACACAGGGCAAGAAACACTAAACACACAAACACCAAAGGGCCGTGCCAATAAATTCCCCTTAATATCTAAACATTACATGTATCTCATCTCCGAACGAATACAAACACCTGTAATTGGCATCAGACAACTGTACCGGATGCAGCAGCGGCTGCAGAGACAATCTAAATGTAAACATTAAAAGGCCGATGCGAAATGGAAATCTCATTTCGCGGTGCGTCGATGCTGGGCCATAAACAAACAATGGACATCTGTATTATTTCTCCATCCTACCGGTGACCTCACCCCCCCCCCCCCCACCCCACCCCCCCCCCCCCCACCCCCCACCCCTGCTGGGGAACAAGGTCAACGTGGAGAGCTCTCAGAAAGACAAAAAAAGAATTATAAAAGGAACGCGGCTCCCAAAATAACCAGATTGCCAAGGTCCCGCCCACATCTAAACAACACAATCACACAATCAAAGCCCCCCCCCCCCCCCCCCCACTACACACCGCCTGTCCCTCATTGTTTAATTTTCTGCTGGCTATCTTAGATATCTGTCCGGCCGTCTTCCTTATCTTTGACCTTCAGCTTGTTGCTTTGTCGCTGCGGCCTGCTCATACACAACCGGCAGCACCACCGCCCCCAGCACCCACCCGTCTCCCTATTCCGCACCCACCCACCTCTCCCTCTCGACAGAGCGCCACGACCTTCACCAGGGTTGTCATTATTCCCTGACCCATTTGACGATGCCCTCATGTGGAATGTGCATATGCCGAATCGCTGAAGATAGGCACAGTATGGGGTGAGGTGAAGTACTTACAGAAATATGACTTGACACGCTTTATCAAATGGGGGGAGATGAAGACGAAACAGCTGCTGGTGCTGTCGTAAGCAATCTGGCCGTGATTGAATAAAAGTGTCAGGAAAAAGGCCGCTTGATGGTCTTTTGTTCTCTCTCCCCCCCACCTCCCTCCACCACCTCCTCCTCCACCACCATCCTAGCTTGATGTTAGTTTGAGCTGTCAGGAGGGAATCACAGCTGGGTGATTTATCAATACTTGGAGTGACCTTGCAGCCACACTGCCGTTGTCTATTTGTGTGTGTGTGTGCGTGTGTGTGTGTGTGTGTGTGTGTGGGTGGGTGTGTGGGTGTGTGTGGGTGTGTGTGTGTGTGTGTGTAGGCGCGCTTGTCTGTGTGTGTGCGCGTGTGCGCGAGCGTGTGTTTGTGTGTGTTTATGTGTGTGTGTGTGTGTGTATGCATACGTTTTGTGTGTATTAGTGTGTGTGTGTGTGGGGGGGGGGGAGGGTGCCTGAGCATATACATGTCTCCCAGGGATTAAGAAGACACAAAGTGAAATATTTTTCAAAATATTTGGCACACACAGACAAAGACTTGGCCTGACTTGGAACAAAATTCTTTCTTCACTTCGACACAGCTTGTGGATTGTTCTGCCAACATGATAAAGGTTATTCTTCCAAGCATCAGAACACTCAAAAGCACCGACGGCAAATGTTTGTGAAAAGTACGTCTCTTTTATCTGACGGGGCTTTTGAACAAGTTTCTCTCTCTTTTTTCCAACTCACCTGTCCGCGTGTGCGGCTCACCTTAATACTTTGTGTGAGATACAGCCAGACGGCCTGTCTCCGCGGAAGCCATAGACCGCCTCTGTTGTGATTAAGCAGATGTTTTACCGCAGTCTGGAACGGTCATTACTGCCATAAACCCATCTGTGGAATTGCTTTTTATGCAAATTTGTACAAAGCATCTGCATAAATAAAGTTCTAATTAATACCTGAAAAACCTCTGCATGCCTTTGATTCTAAAGTGTTTCCTAAATGTGGACAAGAAGGGGGGGAAATTCACTGAATAAATCAATGGCCATCATGAAAGAGAGGTGCTTTTTAAGATACACCCTTAGTGAGCTAAAAAAATATATAAATATAGAAATAAAATTAATTAAATCCCCAGTGGATGTCATTATGTATTTATACAGCTTTATAGATTTCTGACAATATCAAGCAAATATTGACTGAAATTACTCTACCAATTCATTTTGACATCCAAACGTGGCTGATAGTTGATTATTGACATCTTTTTGATTAATAACAAGGTTCAGAACTATTTCAATCAAGGCATACACTGAGGTAACATTGGCTCAAGCTGCATTTTGCGTGTGTGTGTGTGTGCGTGTGTGTGTGTGTGTGCGTGTGTGTGTGTTTGGAGGTGCATGAGTGAATGTTTGTGTATGTGTATGTGTGTGTGTGTGTGTGTGTGTGTGTGTGTGTGTGTGTGTATGTGTTTGTTTAGGGGTACAAGTGAGTGTGTGCATGTGTGTGTGTATGTGTGTGTTTGGTTATGTGTGAGTGTGCATGTGTGTGCGTGTGTGTGTATGTTTAGGGTTGCAGTGAGTGTCAGAGTGTGTGTTTGTGTGTGTGTGTGTGTGTGTGCGTGTTTAGGGGTTCACGTGTGAGTGTGTGTGTGTGTGTGTGTGTGTGTGTGTGTGTGTGTGTGTGTGTGTGTGTGTGTGTGTTTTGCCACTGCTGGCTGCTGTTGAGAAAACTAGCGAGGAGTGGACTTTTCCCTGAGAACATTACACTTGTTTTTATAGATCCCTTTGTTGTGTTGGTGCCAATAGAAGCTCATTAATTTCCAGAGCATTTTAATGGCAGGGACGGAGAACATGTGGCCAGCCGCCCCTGAGCGTCAGCCCCTCCCGATGTTCACCTCTGTCGTTCGCCAGGGATGCCTTACCCTGTTGAATGGTGAAGTATTTTTGTTTTGGGATTATTTCGCCAAAAACACACAGACCTAATGGTGGCGGTATTCAAGTGGTCTCTGCTGTTGTTGATGTTGTCGTCGTTGATGTTGTTGTTGTTCAATCTGCCAATAGAGTATGCAAGTGTGATTGATGTGCTGTATTAGAAATGTCAATTTTGAAAGCAAATGGCAAAACATGGACAAATGAGTATGTTTGGGAACGTGTCACTTTCACACTACACGCTCTAATTTAACTTGTGAATTCATATTTTGACATTTTGCTCATGCGCTACTATTTTACGGCAATAATTGCTACTATGGAAACATAATCGTTGAATAACGTTGTCTGATGTTGCGTTTTTCTTGCATAAGAATTGAAACTATTTAAGATTAAAGTTTTGGTCCCTTAAATCTTTTGTTGGATTTTTTTATAACAGCTGTAATATCAATTATTTGGAAGATAAAACAAAAAACAAGATGAAAGATCCTGCATAGTTAAAATTAAAGTCTGGTCATTACCGCAAAATACAGGCGGGGAGTAGATATTACGCTCATAAAGAAGTTTTTCCAATAATTAGAGGTGGAGTCTGGAACCGTATTAACTGTGAGTGTTCGTGGGAGTGTGTGTGTGTGTGTGTGTGTGTGTGCGTGTGTGTGTGTGTGTGTGTGTGTGTGTGTGTGTGTGTGTGTGTGTGTGTGTCTGGCAATGACCTGTGCTTTCGCCCTCAGAACATAAACACAAATTAATGATTGAACCCATATCATTTAAAACTTTTTTTTCTCACTATTTCTCAACATTCTACATGGTTATTTGTGAAAATGGAAAATCGGATGAATTTATAATAGCCTTCGGAACGTTTTCCATGAACGTTGTAAACAAAGCCTATTAAATCAGATTATACACTAGATGGCAGTGTCAGTTTTAAATTGTTTAATATGCAGCCAGCCGAAAGCTAGTTAACTCCTCTGTAAAAGATGAGACTTGGTCTTCCTTTTTTTCTACGTCGATTTAGAATAAGTTATTAGAATAATGTTGACTTACACAATCACCTCCGGTGTGCATTCACATCGGCTGCTCTTGTGGGTCTCTAAATGTGTCTAAAACAGCAGCATAGGTATAGGAAACCGGGCGGCTCAAATAGCAATGCACACGCATAAAGCATGGAAACGGGGCCT
>NC_136936.1:46237334-46249834 GCF_949987615.1 Pollachius pollachius
TATGATATGATAAATGCAGTTGACCTTTGGGTAAAACTAAAGCTTGTGATACCCTAGTCTATCTCAGGTGGACTCAGTGGATTAGACATGTGGCCAGACGCTGTCCGCCTCTTCTTGTCGAAACTTGCTTGGAAAAGATGCGTAGCGCTACGGAACAGCCACTGGATGTTCTGAATCATCCACGGATCTCTTAGAGCTTCGAGCAGGACCCCACGGTGCTTATAAAACCTGGGGGAAGAAGGCGGGATAAGGGAGAGGTCGTTACTTAGATGTGGTTAACGTTTACGCTACCCGGGATCCTTTTAAATCCCAAAAGAAAACGATGATTGATTTGATATTTGGTAGATCATTATGAAATGTACGGAGTCTATATGGAGAGAGAAACTGAATCAATGGAGAACGAAGATGCGGTTCTGTGTCTGCCTTTGCATTAATCAGCTGATCTCCTTTTTTTTAACTCACCCGAAGGATGATTTATTAGACAAATGGTGTGGGGTATGTGACATATGGCGACGTGGGGGTTTCAATAGGCATACATATGATTGAATGCTATAAATATATATAGGCCTGCACGTGACCTAATTTCTCTTCCCTCATATCCTTAAGTCAAACTTAATATGAATTTTTCATGGAATCAGTTTGCTCCATGATTAAAAACATTTATTCACAACACTTTCCTCTGATTAGGCCACCATATAAGAGAGTAGCTTTCATTCGCCTCCTTAAACTCTACTATCCACTCTTTTCTCGACCCTTTAGGCTCCATCAGAGATGGATGGCTACCTGTTCCCCTGCTCCCTGCCGGGGTCAGACTCTAAGAGGCTGTGCCGGGACGGAGCTCTCCCTCCGGAGCCCTCCTTCACCGAGGACCTGGGCTCCCCTTACAGCGTCAACATGAGCCTGCTGCTCCCCGACGTCTCCTACCTGCACCCCAGCCTCTGCCGCCCGGTGGCCAGACCCATCAAGGCGGAACCCCTGTCCCACTCCCTCGTCCCGCCCAGTTGCCAGGACAGCACCCGAGCGGGGAACCACAATATTCCCGGCCCCGGCCCGGATTACCTGGGCACATTCGGTGCGGCCGACACCGGTGCTGGCTTCTTCATCAAACAGGAAATGACATCAGGGGAGTACCAGGACGTCCCCCTGTTCCAGATGTTGAACTCTGATCTGGAGCAGCTGGTCCACGGAGCACAGGCGAACTCAGAGCTGTGCGGCAGCAGCGGCGGCGGCCCCCTGTCCCATTTGAGTCTTCCCCCGGTCGGGGGCGCGCGTCCGGGGCCGGTCCAGGCTTCTGTTAAAGTCACCAGTGTGACGCCGAACAGCGGGTACGGCTTCTCCCAGCCCCGCAACCCTCCGCAGAGGCCTTCCTACCTGCCGCCCTCTCCGCCCAGTTCGGAGCCGGCGAGCCCCGACAGAGGGAAGGTCGTCCTCCAGAACCTTTCCCCGCCGCCTTCGTACGAGGCCACCATCGCATCCAAACTGCCTTTCCAGAACACCAACATGGCACCGGGTCCAGTCGCCAGACTCAATCTGTCAGAGTTAGGCCCGAGCCCGTGTCTCACTAGCGTTCAGAGTACGACTTCGGTGGTCCAGGCTTCATCGGCGGCCGGGCCTTTGTCCCCAGTCTTGCCCCAGTCTTCCCCGGTCAAGATTACACGGCGGAATAACCCCGACCTGGAGAGAAGAAGGATCCACCACTGTGATGTCCCAGGTGAGTCGACTGCACCGTGTACACAACCTAATATCATCTGCATACAACTTTACTATAACACAGAAAAATGGCCTGCCATGATAATCATGGGGATTTTACACGATATCGATAGTCTTATGATTCTAAAATACCATTTTAACCACCATTTTCGAGTGTCATTACTGAGTGTTTTTCCATTTGTATAGAAATGTATGTTATCGGTCTAATCGGTTTTCCTTTCTTTCTTTTTTCCTTTCTGACATTTCAAACCTCATATCTTATCATTTAAAGGGCATATCTTATCACGTTATTCATTGATACTGTAAAACCTGAGATGCTGAGATACTATCTTAATTTCAAGGCAATACAATACCATTCAAAGACAATAAGCGAACCTATCGAATTATTGCCCAGCCCTACGTCATATGTTAAGTCCCCAGAAGTATCCAATGTAAAAAGTTCAGTGTGTTCATAATGACCTTCAAATCTATTTTCTACTCTAGGGTGCAAGAAAGTGTACACAAAGTCTTCCCATTTAAAGGCACACCTGCGAACCCACACAGGTGAAGTTTACTTTACCGACTGAATGCACTATTCTTATGGAGAATCCTCTCTTATTATCAGTCTTCCCTGTACGGTCATGTTGCCAGGCAGATGAATGCACTTGGCATGCATGCACAGGAATCCTGTGTGCAGACAGACTGGGACCATATCTCAAATCCCAAGGGGTGGAGGGGACTCCTGATATATTAGTAATGTAGAAGGACGAGTATGGCACCAGATATCTTGCTGCATGGAAATCAAGCGACTATGTGCAAAGCATGTGTGGGAGTTTGTGTGTGAATGATGGCTGCTTAAACCAGACATCATCCACACACACCCCAGCAACACGTTTTATATCAATGTTTATTAATTTTTTTTATATTATATAAATTGCTCACATCATTTGAGGTTGAAGAAAGAAACAGTGTAATTTTTAAGAAAGGGGGGATTGTTCAAAACACCAATCTGAATATTGAGCATTGATATCGGCATGCAGCAGTGATGATGAACTGTAATAATAACCGAATAACCTTAATTGTTGGTCAAATTGTGAAATGTAGTCGGCAAAGTCGTTTTCCTCAAATCTTTTGTTAGCATTCGGTGTGCAGATTTTATTTATAGCGTTGTTGTTGTTGTGTTGCTGCAGGCGAGAAGCCGTACGAATGCTCCTGGGAGGGATGTGAGTGGCGTTTCGCTCGCTCCGACGAGCTGACTCGCCATTTCAGGAAGCACACCGGGGCTAAGCCCTTCCAGTGCGCAGTGTGCAACCGCTGTTTCTCCCGCTCCGACCACCTGGCACTACACATGAAGAGGCACCAGGCCTGACGCTCCAGCTCATGATCCCTGATCAGACCTGCTCGTTGTTTTTTTTTACTCTTTGTGGGGTTGTTTCTGTTTGAGTTAGAACCGAATTCTTAGGAGCGAAAAATCAGACGATTGTAGAACTCACTGGTCTTTTTCTTTGAGTGTTTTTTTATGTTCCTTTTAGGAAAACAATCAAACAGGTGTAGCTGTGCTATGTTTGGATTTTTATGTTTTAGATTTGGATTGGTTTTCCCTCCTATGGTGCGGGAAATGTTTCAGGTAACCATGCCAAGCATCAATTGCTTTTAAAAAAGAAAACACCAATGAAAAGTAAAAAATTATGTACTAGCTGGTGTTGGTGTTACCAATAAAATAGTCCAATTATGTATTTATTTGTATTATGCTTGTTCCAAAGTTCAAAAGTGCAAAGATTTTCATTCTTCGCCAGTTAAATGTTCACATGAATCATATACAAAATATTGTTTACCAACGAAAGAACCTAAACCTGGGCTATTTTTTTCTGCATTGTTAATTGTGTTTGTCTCATTGGTACAGATGTTACATTCAAATCAGATTGGCTGCTTATCGTGTTAGGTTGAATGTTTTCCTTTGGTGGTAGAGACATTGCTTTACCAACACTGGTCATACCAGTTTAACTACTGGCAATTAATCCTACGGCATATCACACGATGGGTGTTGTTCCATCATAATGAATTCAGTATTCAGTTTCGAAAGACAAGATTTACATTTTTTTCCATTACCTTATTCATTTGATGAGCAGTCTAGCAACAATTCACCGCACAAGGCTCAGAGGAGATATTCAAAGTTAATGTTCAGTTATGCAAACATACACTGGACAGAAGTTTGCCATACCTGGATTAACATTAGTTGTGAGTCTTGCTTTGTAAAGAAAAAGATTGTTCCGCATTTATTCATATCAGTGTTCACCTGTGGAAATGACACAATATTGTAGTGCAAAGGGTTTGACTTGGCCACAGCTTCAAAGAGCTGTTTGGATCAAACACTGTTATATTATCTTCAAAATGAGCACATTTTCCTTTTCTGTTCTGTGGGTCTTTCCATGGCGTTGGGTTTAAATCATACTGAAAAGTATATTATCAATTCATACCTACATATAATTAAAGTGCCTTTTTTATTTGAAAAAGTAAAGGTTGTCAATGTAAATATGCCAATGCCGAATGAAAGAGCTTCCTATTTTTATTTTTTTTATAGTAGTTATGTTTGGGAATTTAGATCACAAAATAAAAAATATACATTTGTTGACCTTGCTGATATATACGGAGCCAATGATATCTAAGATAGAGGAATTATATTACAATTTATTTCAATTAGTGACCAAATGATTTCAAAGACTCAGTAATTTCAGTTTTCTATAAAAATTGTAAATGTGTATAAAAGTTATGAAGCTCTTTGCATAGCATAGACTCCACTGCTTTGGTTTTTTATTTAATTATTTCGATTGAGCTTAACAACGGCTTTTTATAGAGGCAGCAGTGGTGAAATATGACCACATAACGGTTACACTATTGGTACATTGATCTTGATCTGTTGCACTGCCATTAGTCAGTATATGAATATTGCCAATGTTCTCATTTTATTTTATTTACCCAATCCTCAATGTTGCCTGATAACACAACAACTCTGTAATTAGTGTTACACAATGTGGTGCCATGGATAAGGAATATAAACCTATATCCCACATTAATACCAGCTAATAACAATACATTTAAATAAAGTCTTGTGTCAAGGGTGATGTTTTGTATTTATTTGTGGACAGTTGTATGAAAAGGGTATGTGGTACTTATGTATAACAATATAGCTTTGTGTTTTATGCTTTTGAAATACAGCATTATGTTTTACTGTGTTTTACTACAATATCAATATAACAGTGGTAGAGATTAGATTAAATATTACATTTGTTTAGACAGCCATTCACACATCAGTTCTTTATTCTAACAGATACGAGATCATTTCTTCAAATATTAAATACATTTGAAGAGTTCCTCTCTGTGGTGCAGTTATTCAACATCAAATCGCTTGTTCTCACTGAATTAGTGAAGTATCAGTGACATGAGTCATAGAGGAGGTTATGTGCCAAGCCCGCTGAACCAACTGCAGCAGAATCTGTTTCAGCTTGTCTGAGCATCAGGAAAATTTCCTTTCTGGTCTTTAAATGATGTGTTCCCGGATCATGTTGTTTTTGCTTTGAGGTTTGCTTTGATATGGACGACATAAGCCTTCTAAGGCCCCGCCCTTTGGTCAAGAGGAGGATTTTGATGTTGACTTATCCTGTCTTTTTTCCTTACCAATCACATTCTCCCAAACTTGCCTATAACGCAAAGGGAAACATACATACAAAAGTCACAACTATTGAATAAGAATGTTTTTGTTTGTTTTTTTACTTGAAGATGCGTTGTGTAGGATTTAATGGCATCTAGCGTGAGGTTCCAAAATTGCAACCGACTAAATATACACCACCCTCACCTCCCACTCTCAAGCAACTAGGAGGGGCTAAGGTCGGCCTGGACTGGCCTGTAAGGGGCCAGTTGTTACTTCCAAAATGATGTCATCGTCTTCAACAGCATCGAGTGGCCAAGTGTCAAGTGAAGAAGTTTGTTAAGTTTGTTCACCTGCAAACCTTGAGTTTGTGGTTTACAAGTAAGATGTTGATTATGCTAAACGCCTCTGTTTGTCCGTTCTAGGCTACTGTAGAAACAAGATGGTGGGCACTTTGGAAGAGGACTTGCTAACCATATGAGCTAATTGCTAGGTAGCAAAAAAGAAAAAAAACATATTTTCATGGGATAATACACTAATTAAAACTCACTTATGGATATTATATTCCATTTCTGGTGGAAGGTCAGGTCTGTTTCACTAGATGCCAGCTTTACAACGAAAAAACAAACAAAGTTAATATAACTGCCAAGGTATCTGTTCATTGGAAGGTGGCGATCTTCAGTGATCAAGCTGTCTTTCCTACGAGCCCTACAACCATCCGTGGCCTGCTGGTTGCTGAAGTGTACAGTCAAAGGCCAGAGATGCTTGGCTGTTCTACTCCTGAACAACGTGTACTCTGAGAGAGCGTGGCTCTCAGAAAGCCATTCATATCTATATGTAGAGATCATTTGGCACGGCTTTTCCTAATACTAAGATTAGGTTTCAGAATGCCACTGAATGTTTGGCGCTCTGCTCAAATGTCTAATGGGACACCAAAACCACATTCCATCCCAGCTCACAGTCATGCATGTCCTTCTCAGCTCCATACCAGGGCCTTATGTACAAAACGCTGCTTTATTATCCGTCATGCCTCGATTCATATGAATATACGTGTGTATGTTTGAACTCATTTTTTTAATTTCACAGCTCCATCCATATGAAAAATACAGAGAAAAGAGCAAGAGGAACACTGACTGGATATCTAAACAACCGTTGGATAAAAGGAAGAACAAAATAAAAACAAGGTAGAAAGACGACTGTTCTTAAACTTTCTGAAAAAAGTTGAATTAAAAACGTTTTCTTTTGCAGATTTGGAATTCCATGAGCAGAATCTCCCTTTTGAAGCGTTGATGAGCATTATCACAATTTTTTTTTCTTTACGGCAAGAGTGAAAATATTTGAATATATCTACAATACACTCACTTTACATAAATACAGGAACAACAATTACTGTACGTAATATCAGCAAACTCGAAAACAAAGGCATTGGTTTCACTACTTCAATTTTTTTTATCGGCAGAAATAAATTGCAGATGATACAGATTACGAAAATAGATATTGAAACCCATAAGAAGAGTAAGCGGTGTTTGTTTGCAAAAGGAGTCACTCTTATTTTAATGTAATATTTGTCCACAGCGTTCGGTAGAACTAAGTTCATCCCCATTAGAATCTCTGTGCCAAATCTGAATAAAAACATCCCATAATGAATAATTCTTGTTCCCGTTGTAAAGAGTGACTTACTGCAAGCAAAAACACAGGCTTATGGACAACATATGAAAGAGGGGAAGGAGGGGGGGGTGGCATTCAAAATGATGACATAAGGCTCAGTGCGGGAGGGAGTTAAACATTAGAGGTCAGATTTGCATAACGGCGTCTGTGCTTTTACAAAATTTACGGTATCATTTCTCAGCAATTTCTTCACTTGAACACACCTCAAGTGTGCTTTATAAATTAAAACTGTGCACAGAGCAGTCGATATTACAAGGTTGTGATATGAGGCACTATTAATTGTTATTGCATAACTTTGACCCTGGTTGCCGTTACAAAATTATGCTTCAAAAATGAGAAAAAGGACAAGTTGAAGGAAAATACAATACACGTTGTCCTGTTGACACACTCATCGCCATCTTCAAGTCAATCCTAAACTTTTAAAAAAATATTGTTGGATTAAGGCATGCAAAGTTATACTGAATACAATATAATATGTGTTATTGATAGGTGACAAAACCATATAATTTATTGTCTAGGTCTGGTAAAATAAAAAATAAAAAGAGGAAAGGGAATTAAGTACCATGATATGGTAATTAAATACAAATATTTTGTTAAATTATAGCGGGCACTGATTCAGCCTTGGGAAATAATGATTTAAGCATGAACTTAATAAATCACAAACCAATCGAGACAAACTGTTACATAACATCATATAGGATCATTTACAGAATGCTTTCGCAAATACCATTAGCCCCATTTCACTGTGTATCAAATTAGATAAATTACTGTCTCTGAAAAAGACTTTACATGTATAAATGTATTTCCTGTATCTACTAATCAAAAGCCCTATTCTTCCAATGTATATACAGCCTGTAGACCTTGGTAATAAGATTTATTTTCACTGTCACATATATTACAACATTTCAAAAATCATTTTTTTTACAGAAAATAGTTATATGCAATGACGAAGTACCCCTCGGTCATCAAAGTTTTTCGTCTTTTTAAGGTTTTTTTCTTACACAGTAAACAATGGTAAAATATAATGGTGATTATTTGTGGATAAATTGCCATCTGAAATAAAATATGTTTTTTGAAATGATACTAATACACAAACAAGGTGCTGATATGCTTTTGCCAAAATAATAATAATAATACAACAGGGCGTAATCATGTGTGCACAAATAATCAACATAAATATGACATAAGGACATTACAATTCTTAATTGAAACGAAGGGGAGTCGTGGCATGCTTTGGATGCATGTGTGTGTAATCGAGATGCTGGAATTTTGTTGCTTGCTTGCTGTGTGTATGTGTGGGGGCGTGTGTGTATTGGGGCGTGTGTGTATAACTACGTGTGTGTGGGGGTGTGTATGCGAAATGTCATTTTTGTGAATGTGTATGGGGGCGTGTATGATTGTGTGTGTGTGTGTGGGGGGGGTTGTGCATGTGTGTGCATATGTGTGTGAGTGTGTGTGTGTGTGTGTGTGTGTGTGTGTGTATGTTAGTTTGTGTGAATGTGTATGGAGGGGGTGTGTATATGACTGTGTGTGTGTGTGTGTGTGTGTGTGTGTGTGCGTGTGTGTGTGTGTGTGTGTGTGTGTGTGTGTGTGTGTGTGTGTGTGTGTGTGTGTATGTGTTTGAGGTGCTTTTATCAAATAAGCTCACATTAACATTAACTGGCTTTTATTCCAAAACTTGCATTGAGCTGTTTTGGCATTTTGTTTATTATTAGTTCTGGGTTATTCTGTCTGGAGAATGAAAAACATAAAATGGATGACATTGTTGCGTTTTAATTTAAAAAATACTTTTTCTTTCTTGAAAGTTTCCTGCTTTGATTTTTCCTTTCAGATAGCCTATATTCATTCATCATATGTAACATAGCATGTTAAGCTTGTGCCTTGTGGATGCACATGCATTTCCTAAAGTAAGATAAATTAAATAATCTGTAAGAACCAAACGTCTGATGGATTGGATCATCCTTTTCTTTGTATTAATTCCAAGTGCTATTCACATTATTCATCGTTTTGATATAATTTTGCAGAGACAGGTAGAGAGGGGTGAACTGCAGTACTTTTGTTTTGGAAAATAAGGTAGACAGAGGCGTCAGACTACAGGTAAAATGTGCTTTTGTCTATGAGGTGGCACAGTTAAGAAAAGACTTGGACCGATGGCAGACCCTCCTGGACACCGGCAACACCACAACATAAGAGGAACAGTTGGTCACACAACTCGTGACCACATTCACAATGTATTGCTCTTCTAATATTGTACCGCAGAAACCACGTTTTGTCACTGTAACACTGTAGACCCCCTAAGAGGGTGCTATCATGCTAAAGTATGTGTTGCGCTCAACCGCAAATCCATAGACCTATCCCTGTCAAAGCCCACCGATAACATGACCTTTGAACCCGATCCGTGACCGTATAGAGTCTGTAAGGTGCCAGTTTGTTTTGTGTTTGTTTTTGTCTTTTTGTTGGCCGGTTTACAAGGTTGAACATCGTAACAGATCACTGATTAATACATCGTTTCGATGCATGCAATGGTTTAAACTTTCCTTGTCCAACATAAATCAAGCATTTTATAAAAAGGAAATAAATGAAACACAAAAGAAAATTTCATTTTGAAACTAGAATTACCCTATGAGATTGCACTTTACTGATTGCTAATCACAGCACAAAATGCACCAGAAAAACGTTTTTCAGGAAACAAAATAAAAAGGAAAACTTCCAAAAGGCTCAGCATGAAGAATAGTATTGTTGGGGAAGGCTGGGGAAGGGGGAAGTGGAAAGGTGTATCAAATATGGCGCGTCTCTCATTGCTGGTGAATCGTGTGCATGCCCGGTTTTCGATGTCAAAGCAAACAGAATATCACAAGCGGTATAGCGGGCCAACATTTTACCTAGATTAAGTAGATATAATTGTGACTTGAAGTCAGCAATGTGGTGGTGGCTTTACAACTAGCCTCCTCCTCACTGATCCTTCGGGGTGCCTCAGATTCCACTTCATGAGATAGCGGTTGAAACCTAATCATTATTATGCAATGGCGCCCTCTGCTGGTAAGGGTTTGAAAGTACAGACAGGCAGCCTTGCAATACTGGCTGTAGATCAAAATAGGCCCGAGTCCTTCTTTACTGGCTGAGGCCAAGTTTGGTGCTTTATTTTTAAAACGTCCTCACAGCAAATTCATCCCATAAACCTTCACATTATGATCGCCTCTAAAGCAGCCGTCTTTTTGGACCGAAAGATACCAAGAGAAAGGAAAAAAAAAAAAAAGGGTTTGCGATTGCATTTTTCTCGTCCAAATAAAGAGTAGTAGCAGTCCAACTTATAAATCTAAGCCCAAAAAAACAAACATCAAAGAACAGTGCTGTAAAATATTCCATTTCAGTTTCATAAAACTCCAAGCGACCGCGACGCGTTAAAGGTCCAGTCGTCGTCCGTTTTCCTCCGTCCTCGTGAGTAGCAAATACAACCCTGTCTGTGCTCCGCGAGCTGCTCCCCCCGTCCTCTTTCGCGGGGAGAACCAGGCCCGCGAGAAAGAGAGGGTGTGTGTGTGTGTGCTTGTGTATGTACTCATGTGTTCCTAATGTGTATCGGTGTGTGTGTGTATGTGCAAATGTATACGTCCAGACCAGCTGAACAACATTCATAGAGAGACCCCGCTCCCCCCCCCCCCCCCCCACCCCCCATACTGTGTAGGCCTATGAATCCGCGTCTCCATCTCCGCGTATCTCCGGTATCCTCCTCAATCACTCCTCTCATCTCTCTTTCATTTCTCTCGCTCTCTCTCCATTCCCGCGACTTTTCTTCTTTATACCAACATGTGCCTCCTTCGATGCAGGGCCAAGTGGTCAGATCTGGAGAAGCTGCGATCGCAGTCCGCACACTTGAAGGGTTTCACCCCGGTGTGTTTCCTGTAGTGCCGCGTCAGCTCGTCGGAGCGGGCGAACTTCCACGTGCAGCCGTCCCAGGTGCACTTGTATGGCTTTTCACCTGCGGGGAGAGACCGAGTTCAAGTTACACATAGGCTACTGCAGTGTGGGCCTGTGTGCATTTTGTGTACGCAGTAGAGACGTTAAGGATGACCGCATTTCATATAATGTAGGCTACATATGTAAACGTGCGGTGTGTCTTTGTCTAAGAGCAAGTAGGCCTAGGTGGAAGAGAGTGACATTACATTGCAATATAAATGTTATAATATACATTATGTGTTTTCCCCGTTAGCTCATATAGTTAGGCCTATATGCGGTCATTTGGGAAGAGAGTAAATAAAAAAAAAAGAGAACCGAAATAACAAAGAAGTAACGTTATGCTAATGTGTTCACTGTTTGCTTCCTAATCTACTTCAGACATCAGTTCATGTGTGCAAAGGGTCATGTGAAAGAACCTTTCAGATGTTACCTGTTGTTTGACTGATGTCACACTGACAAAAAGCATTTTAAACGTTTACACACACCCTTCTGACTTACTTGGGGGATGTGTTCTTTCGTTATTTATATCTTTTTTAATTGTTATTTTAAAAAGCTGTTATATCCATTCAAGGAATTCAAAGTGTGTCTTTGTGTGTCTATATGTGTCTGTATGCAAGGGCGTAGGAACCGGGGGGGACGGAGGGGACGTGTCCCCTCCAATATTGGAGACAGGCGCATTTGTCCCACCTAAAATTTATACCAGGGGGAGAAAAATATTTTATTTTATTTTGAAAGCGCAACACAGTGTCTTGTCACCGCTTGTTATTCTAAAAAACTGGATGATTGAGCGTGCAATTAAAGAATTGATTTGATATTAATCAGTTCATAACTGCGATTCAAAATGTGTTTTCCTTTACATTTACAAATGCATCTTTTTAGCAGAATAAAATATATTTGTGAATTATTTCAGTGTAGTTAATTCATGACATATTTCTGTTATCGGAAACCTAACGGATGTCAGGTTTCCGATATGTGTCCCCCCCAATGTGAACTCATTCCTACGCCCCTGTCTGTATGTATGTGTGCGTGAGTGAATGAGTGAGTGAGTGAGTCAGTGAGCGAGCGAGCGTGCGTGCGAGCGTGCGTGCGTGCGTGTGCGCTTGTGTGTTTGGTGACAGGGTGCCCCCTCTGCGGTCCAGGGCCCTCACCCGTGTGGGTCCGCCGGTGCGCCTTCAGGTGGGAGCTCTTGGTGTACACCTTGTTGCAGCCCTCGAAATCACACCTGTGGATGCGTCTCTTCTTGGACTCGGGCGACTCGGACCTTCTCGGGCGCCGTATGCTGTCGATACTGAATGGCGACATAGAACTGCAAAAAAAATAAGAAAAAATAATCACATTACCGTATCATAATTTTCATAAAGGTCTGCCACGGGATTGGAGACCGGACATGCCCTGACACGATCAATTATTTGGGGGTGGTTACAATTTTGGCCACAAGGTGGCAGCATAACACTGCTACACTGTCGCACAGTGGACGCACAGCTGCTCGTGAAAAGATGTAAACGCGGTCATGAATCACGGGTACAATTGTCAAACATCTTTG
>NC_136936.1:46262334-46272334 GCF_949987615.1 Pollachius pollachius
AATAAATTATAATTCTCGGCGGCATGCGGAAAAGATCTGCCACACAAACCACCACCCCCCCCCCCCCCCCCCCCCCCCAAAGCGGGGCAGAGCCTACAGCTCTGGTCGCCCTCACCGGTCGGGCCTCACCTTTGCCGTGGCTCTTGCGCTCGTCGAGCAGAGGTAGCATGGAGAGCCTTGAGGAGGCCGAGCGGACGCCAGTGCTGTACATGAGGGGCAGCTGCTGCACCACCACGGGGATGCGGTGCACGTGGTGGTGGCCGCCCATCTTGCCCTGCAGGCTCAGCGGGCTGGACGTGGGCGCGGGCACCGAGTGCAGGATGTGCAAATACTGCTGTCCGCCGCGGGGCCCGCCGCCACCGCCGCCACCGGGGCCGCCGGGCGCCACCAGGGGCCCCGGCCCCGCCAGCAGCGAGGCCGACGTGGAGGTGATGACGGACGGGGAGGAGGAAGAGGACGACGACGAAGACGAGGAGGAGGAGGAGGAGGACAGGGACGAGGGGGAGAACGTGTAGGCGAGCGGCGGGGACGAGGCGGCGATGAGGGCCATGGACGAGGCCATGGACGAGGAGGCGGACGGGCCCTTGTTGATGACAGTGTCCACGGGCTCCTCTGCCGTGGACAGCGTCACGCAGGTCGTTCATCTGCTGTCTTTCGGGCCTGCAACTGTCTTCTGATCCTTCTTTGACTCTGCTGAGTAGGAGGGGCACGCTGTCCATGGCCGGGTAGCGGCGCACCTTGGCCGACTGTAAGGTGGGGGGGGAGGGGAGAGAGACTGGTGTTACTGGAGCGTCTGAGGGTGAGGGAGGTTGAGGTGAAGCTGTATCTCTAGTTACATTCTACACGGTTGTACTGCTTTGTGAATTCTAAAATGCGACATGAATATCAATCGAATACATTTGCGAATGAAAGTGTGGATGATAAAAATGCGCAGTTTTTCTGAAATAACTTCCAAATAAAAATAACATGTTATGTTAAGTTATACATTTGGAAGCGCAAATCAGGCAAGCTTGAGAACTGCCGCTGATTGTTGGTGGGTTGTTGACACTGGCAGAATACATCAAGGGGTAGAGAGAGTGTTTGCGGCGCGTGTGTTGGAGAGGGACGCCCACGTAGGACGGAGAGCTCATGCCATGTCAAGCAGGAATTTGTTTTGATTTACTGAAAAGTGTGCAAAGTCATTTCCCCACAATCGTCCAAGCACCTCGACCCCATGATGTCATAAACACACACGCACACACGCAGGCACACACAGGCATGCACACAAACACCCAAACACCTACACAATATGATATGCATGTCAGACTCTCCCATTCTCTTTCATTGCCCTCCATTTTTTTTCTTTCGCTCTTTTCAGTTTTTCTCTTCTTGGCATCTCCATGTCGCTCTCTGTCTCCCCACTCTCTCTCTACGTCTCTCTCTCTCTCATTCCCCTCCCTCGTCCCCCTTGTTTTTCCATCGCTCCACAAGAAACACCGTTCAATTGGCCCTTCCCCGTATCAGCCCTAAATCTCCTTTTGTGACGATGGAAAAACATCATATGGGCTCAATTTCCTGACCGTCTCTCTCTCTCTCTCTCTCTCTCTCTCTCTCTCTCTCTCTCTCTCTCTCTCTCTCTCTCCATATCGCGCTCTCTCCCTGGGCGCACGGCTGGTGGCTTAGTTCGTCCCTCAACACATCTCTCACTTAACACCAAGCAGACGCCAAAGCCGGCAACACAATCACATGCTCTGTCTGCGTGAATTTTATAAAGATCTGCCCGCCGAGGAAAGGGATGGTAATGCAGAACACACTTGCGCCGTCTCTGTCTCTGACCGCCCCCCCCCACCCCACCCAGACGTCGGCTCTGTCTTCATACCGGCTCGGATCTGCGCGCGATCGAGGCGAGGAAGTGTGGTCAACCTGCCCTCCCACGTGGGTCGTACTGTGGTTGTTTTTGTACATCCACCACCCACAACACAAGAGACGTCTCAGCTCTAACTTAATCTTCCTCATCGTTAATTTTTCTGTTGTTGTTGTTGTTGTTGTTGTTGTTAGTGGACGTAGCCTGCGTGTTGTGGTGCACAGGAACTCCCAGCATGGAGTCCAGGGCCCAGCTGTGTTGATCCACAGAGACTCCACCACCACGGGTCACCATGTGTGTGTGTGTGTGTGTGTGTGTTAGTGTTAGTCTGTGTGTGTATGTGTGTGTGTGTGTGTATGTGTGTGTGTGTGTGTGTGTGTGTCTCAGTGTGCGTGTGTGTTTGTTAGTGTGTGGGTGTGTGTGTGTGCGTGCTTGCGTGAAGGATGTTTTGTGCTAACTAGGTTGTGGAAAATACATTTTTACCATCCGTAGGAGGAAGAACAGTTGATCTCCAAATGCACTTTACTTTTTTCCTCATATATTTATTTATTTCGATTTTCTTTCCCCCGCTTGCATTTTATTCCGCTTCTGTAATGCGGGCCGACAGTTGGCCTGGAGTGAATTACTGAATTGATGGGAGTTTTTTCTTAAGTAGCTTGTGTGTGTGTTTGTGTGTGTGTATGTGGGTTTTACAAACTATTTTTACTCCAGACTCGCACACTCACTTCGGGCAGGAAACATTACAACCCAATGAATCAGCATCGTCTCAGGCCCACCCTCCAACTCTCCTTTGTCGGAAAACAAACCCACCGCTCGGCAAACACGCCCATCCGTGACCTTTGGAGGCCGTGAACCGTGGGTCAAAGTTTTTAGGCCAAAGGTCATGGCTGTTGAGCTTGGCGCTTCAGAATGTATAGAATTTTGGAATCTGAGAGTTTTCACAGCCAACGATATATTCATAATGCAAAAAAAAACTTAAAGTTGAGCCTGAAACAACAATTCCTCCTCAGGTGATTCAACACAACTAACGCACAACGTTGAAGGGCTTTGTGAAAATGACACCATCCAATTCCCTTAACACTATATCTCATAAAAGAGGACGCATCATAAGCTCACCAGCTTTATGGATACAAAGAGGGAAACTTTTTATATCATGCCGGTATAGTTTACTTTTTTGCTCGAGATACCCTGGGCTTTTACAGTGAAACAGAACCAACAGACCATCTTGTTATTATAGCACAGCACGGAGGTGCAGCCTTTGCAGTCTCTTGTTTACCTCAGAGAGTTTCCCTTTTGATTGATATTCAGGCCTATTGCCGGTCACAATAATGCTGCTCTGTTAGAAAGCAAACTCCAACAGAGCCCAACGCGAAACACGCATTTACAGTTGTAACAGTTGGTTTTGTAGCTTTATGTTTGCATTTCTAGGGATGTTTGTCTTTGCATGTTAAAATCTCTCCAGCATCGAAGGTTCAAATCGGGTAATGATGTAAGTGTTTGCCATTGACCTCTAAGGTTTCTTCATCTCTAAGGAGACATCCCTGCCTTGTGCTTAGTTGTGGCAGCTTAGACTAAACACATGGGAAGTTTGTTAACGCTGTGCGGAAGTGACTTACGTGTAGTGCCTCTAAAAGCCTATAGGTGGCCCGAGGGGGTTTGTTGCAAAAAAGAAGCCACCGTTAAAAGTCAATAGAAAAATTGGGCTTTCAATTTCGTTCTATGAAGGAAATCATTTAGATGTTTTTTGGTTTAGAATCTCAGTAGCTAGTTCATCTCTATATTATTTATTTTGAGCAACGGTGGCGTCCATAACATGAATTTTAAGGCCTGATGACGGTTTGGTGTAAACCAATGGGTGACATCATGGACGTCTATGTAAATATTTGTATACAGTCTATGCTTTACTTATGTACATGTGTCATAAGTAAAGCATAGACTGTGTCACATGACGCCTGGAGCTTAGCTACACAGAGGCTTTGAAGGCCTGGGGCTCTATGGAGACTGATCTCACTGTTGTGGAAACGTTGTCTTTTTCTAAAACTCCCAGTGTGGATTTAGTTTTGCTTCTAGCGCTCTTCCCCAACAGCCAGCCTGCTTTCCAGCGGTGGAAAGGAATATATCAACGCTGTGAAATAGTATATCCTTTTTCCACTGTAGTCGGGTGAAATTATTAGAGTTTCGTAACAGCGTGTGTAAATTGGTGAAGAAGCCCAGTTATGATGAAGGCGGTTGGGAATTTGCATGCGTGTGACACATCGCTAACTGGTCGTTGAGAATAGGCAATCCTTTTTGGAATGGCCGGGAACTTTCATGTGGAAAAGTCATACAACAGGATGTGAAATAAAAAAAAAACTGAAGAAAGAAACTAAAGGAATTAACTTATTGTTCACACACATGTTGTGTTACCCTTCTAAGTAGGTCTGCATGGAAAACCTCAGACACCTCCACTCTCGCTATGACAGGTAGAACATACGCACACTCACCCTCGGAAATGCGCACGGCCATACGTACGTATACACGCAAACTGCAGTTCACATTGACAGGGCTCTTGCCTGTCTCTCTCTCTCGCTCGCTCTCTCTCTCTCTCTCAATTTCTCTATTTCTTTCTATCTCTCACTATCTCGCTCACTTTCTCTCTCTCTCTGCCTGTTTCACCCTCTCTCTCTCTCTCTCTGCCTCCCTCTCACCCTCTCTCTCTGTCTCTCTCTCTCACACCATCTCTCTCCCTCTCCCTCTCTCTCTCTGCCTCCCTCTCACCCTCTCTCTGCCTCCCTCTCACCCTCTCTCTCTGTCTCTCTCTCTCTCTCTCTCTCTCTCTCTCTCTCCCTCACACCATCTCTCTCTCTCACACCAGCTCTCTCTTTCCCCCTCTCTCTCTCTCTCTCTCTCTCTCTCTCTCTCTCTCTCTCTCTCTCTCTCTCTCTCTCTCTCTCTCTCCCCCTCTCTCTCTCTCCTGGTGCCATTGTCTTTATTAGGGGATCACAGTTAGCAGGGGCTGATTTTTCCAGCCCCCGGCAGGGGTGAGTTCTCTAACGAGGCAGACCATTTCCAGCAAACCCTTGGCACCCTGCCACCCAAAATGAACACCACATTTCTGCTAGCGGTCTGGAAAGCTGTCTGTCTTTGACGCTGTCTGTCCGTCTGTCCGTCGCTAGGAGGGGAAGGGGAGGACTGGGCGCGGAAGGGAGGGGTTAGTAGATTTGGATCTGGGTCAGTTCAAAGCAACGTGGTTGCCATGGCGGTGCTCACTTCCTGCCTGCCTGCCTGACTGACATCACCGCAGCCACCACGTAACAGGGAGTAACATCAACTCCGAGGCCACAGCCATTAAGGGAGTAGATCAGCCGGGGGAGGGGAGAGGCAGGGGGGGGAGTGTGTGTGTGTGTGTGTGTGTGTGTGTGTGTGTGTGTGTGTGTGTGTGTGGGGGGGGGGGGGGGGGGTATGCAACTCAAACACTTCAGCCACAGTTGAGCGCAAAGGAATTAATGCTCTGTGAAGGTTTTCAACATTTGTAAGCGCCTGCTTCACTCCCCCAGCCATTCTGCCACAACATTAAATGAAGAAAGATGGATTTTGTATCTCAACGACGGTGCAACCTGACAAACACCTAACCTTAACCGGGTTATCAGCAGATGCTGTTCCTCTAATCCATCACACGTGAAAACGCCCTACGGTTCCCCCTGAAAAGAAATCGTTTAGCGTCTCACCCGCCGAAGAGCCGGTGCTGATGTATTGGGGGCCGGCGAATTATTGATAAGACATGAATGGAAATCAATGATAACTGAATACTATTCATCATGTCTATAAATATGAAGTGGCCTGCGCCCACTGCACACAGCTGTAGCACCACAACACAAAGCCCCTCGGTAACCTAGCAACAGCTTTCTCCATAACAAGACCACATTATTTCTCTATGTATGCCGGACCAAAAAGCACTTTAGCGCATTGTAGGGCCAAAATAATGTGTTCCAGGTAACTCAAACAATTCCAGGCACAGCCAAGACTCACAAGGAATCTGTTTAACATCTGCACATCAACCTCATCGTCATCATCATCATCATCGTCGTCGTCATCATCATCATCATCATCATCATCATCATCATCATCATCATCATCATCATCATCATCAGCCATGTCCTCTTACAGCAAATGGAGACAAGTGGTTTACATACATGTGTGAGGATTATGTAATTAATTAAACATATCTGCATGCTGTTTTGTTTGAGTTAACTCAAACAGCATTTTCCGGTGTGTGTTATGCAAATCAGTGATCCTCACAAGAGTTGTAAGGCACATGGGACAGTTAAAACATTTTTTACAACCTGCATTGTGCAATGAGCAGAATATATGTGTGAGAACTAAGTGATCGAATATAGAGGCGACAGTGTATGCGTGTGAAAACATGCAGAAATAAACAGCATAGATAGAGGAAGTGGAATTCAGCTTGCTTGTGGTGTGCATGTGTGTGTGTGCGCGCATGTGTATATGTACGTGTACAAATACATGCATGGCAAGGAGACAGAGAGAGACAGTGTGTTTGTTTGAAAGAGAGAGAGAGAGAGAGAGAGAGAGAGAGAGAGAGAGAGATAGAGAGAGAGAAATAGACAGAGAGATTGAACACGAGAGAGGGAGACGGAAAGTGAGAGACAGAGGGAGCGAGAGAGGGAGAGATAAAACAGAGTGAGAAGTGAGGCAGAAAAGAGAGAGAGGGATACAAGAGTGAGGGAGAAAGAGAGAGAGAAAGAGCGAGAGAGAGTGCATGAGCGAGAGACCATGTGTTTTGAGATCGACGTAAGAGAACATGGAGAGTGAGGGTCGAAACAGAGAGACATAAAGTAACAGTCCCAGTCAGAGATCAAGATTTAGAGTTCCCCCATGTGACCCCGTTCCCCCGGGGCAGAGGCTACATCTGTGCCTGTGCCCCCAGCCAGCACAGCCTCTCCCGCCTGCCCCTACAACCTCAGCAGACCCCTAACCCGTGCATTCCTGCTCCAGCTGTGGTTCTCCTCCCTCTCTCCTGCTCCTCCTCCTCCTCCTCCTCCCTCTTCTTCTCATCCTCCTCCTCCTCTTCCTCTGCTCTGCTCTCCTCCCCTCATGATCCCCTCTCTTTCTTACTACCATGCCCTCCGACCACTCCTCTCAGCCCGCAACAACACACACACACACACACACACACACAAAGACACACAGCCCCTCGCCGTCTCTCTTCAGCCCTCTCTCTCTCTCTCTCTCTCTCTCTCTCTCTCTCTCTCTCTCTCTCTCGCGCGCGCTCTCTCTCGTATCATCGTGATCGTGATCATCAGGCCACGGCTGGGGAAGCGAGAGAAGTACCAGCAGTACAAAAAGAACAATATAAAATAAAAAGTTGAAAAAACAAAGCCAAACAAAGCCCGGGATCAGCGAGTGGCGCTGCATAAACTCGGACCACTCTCTTACCCCTTGCTCAGATTCCATAGGCTCCGCTTTGACTCGGACGGTCGGCATTCCATCAAGCATTAACATCCTGTCTCTGGTGCCGTCTGTTGAGAAACACACAGGGAGAGGGGGAGGTGGGGGGGTGAGACAGTTTTACAATGACTAAGCAGGTCTCTGGCAAACCTTCAAAACAAAATCCGTGCAGCATACCGAAAATACAGAAAACATACCATTCTGCATATGGCCCCAAACGCCCTCTCAGTCTCTCTCTCCCAGCCTCTCTCTCTCAGTCTCACTCTCTCTTATCAATCCCTCTCCCTTTCCCTCTCTCTCAGTCTCTCTCTCAGTCTCTCTCTCTCTAGGTCTCTCTCTCAGTCAATCTCTCTCTCTCTCTCTCTCTCTCTCTCTCGCTCTAGGTCTCTCTAGGTCTCTCTCTCTCTCTCTCTCTCTCTCTCCCAGTCTCAGTCTCTCTTTCAGAAGCAGCAGCATACATTGATACTAATGGATGACATACACATCAAACTGTGGTAACGAATAAGTTGGCAAGCGGCACTAGTGACTAGTGCATGGCATCCAGTGGAACATCCATTTGTGGGATGTGTCTGATCAGGATACACTTATGCCATATAAATATATACGTAATTCTATATTGAATGAATATTACACATCAAACAGTCTGCGTCACAACGCAGTTTTCGTCACTTTTTTTATTAAAACATAAAACTTGAATGGAATGTACAGTGCTGCCTACTTCTTTGGAAAGGCACAAAAGACGTGTAAGTTAACAGTGACAGCGAAAGACCAGCCAAAGGATATGTCTCTGCTATTGGTTCTGACGAGCAATAAGTGCTTTCTGGCATACATCCCCTTCTCGGCGAAAAAAATCAACCATGGGAGCAAAGACAGAGAGACAGAGAGAGAGAGTGACAGAGAGAGAGAGAGAGAGAGAGAGAGAGAGAAAAAGGCTTTGCATGTTCTACATTAATGTCGACCGAGGCTAGAAATGGGATATACATCCTTGCTACTAAGCTGACCTGCACAGCGTTATGTGTGTACGTCGGCTACCGAGAGCCGTTCCCTTAAGTTCCTAAAAGCATTTAGTCTGGCACGGTTCAACTGATATTCGGTGACACTCCGACACACTCGTTCTACTTATATGCTCAATTACGTGCACATTACGCAGATGTGGAAAACACACTCCCCCACACTCACACACAGTCACACACAGACAAGCAGAAAGACAAACACACACTGGAACGCAGGCAGACACGCACAAATATTCACATACAGACATACACACACACACACAGACACACACACACAGAAACACACAGACGTCATTCTATACCTAACACACACACTTGTACACACACAGAGTCAAATACATTCCCCTACTGCTCTCCAAACCACACCACATCAATTGCATCCACCCAAGACTTCTCTGAGGCCACGCCCCCTTCCCCCCTTCCCATCTGTCCCACACTACGAGTCCAACTCTCTAGGACATTCTCCCCCCCGCGCCTCTCCCCATTTAACCCCCTCCTCCCACCTCCAACCCTCCCTCCCTCCCTCCCTCCCTGTCGCTCCTCCTCCTCCTCCTCCTCCTCCTCCTCCCTCTAAGGGCTCCCAGGTCCAAAGCTCTGTGGCTGAGGCAGGCAGGCCGGCACCCTGGCACGCCCCAGCCAATGGCAATAATACAATGTTCCGTATGCCTCGGCCCGGGTTTGACCCGAGCTAACCTCAGCCTCACTGTTGTTTTAGAAGCAGCAGCAGCAGCAGCAGCAGCAGCAGCGCTCGCAAGCACATGGTGGAATGCATGCGAGTCAAATGGACCCAGAAACATCTCCATTACTCTCTCCCTCTCCCTTTCTTTCTTTCTCTCTGTCTCACACCCTCTCTCTCTCTCTCTCTTTCTCTCTCTCTCTCTCTGCTGGCACCGGCGCCAGGATGTGTGACCCTGCTTTCAGCAGCAGTGCCGCTGCGGGATCCCGATCAGACCGCCCCTGTGGAGCGTGCGAGAGGGGCCGAGAGAGAGAGAGACAGAGAGAGAGAGTGACAGAGAGAGAGAGAGAGAGAGAGAGAGAGAGAGAGAGAGAGAGAGAATGAAAAAGAGAAAAAGAAAGAGACAGAGAGCGAGAGAGAGACAGAGAGAGAGATGCAAGGGGCCCAGATCCTCTGTATTCAGACCAGTACAACACTCTAGAGCGGCTGCTCTTCTGGCGCGATATCACCGCAAGACCGCAGGTTCGAAAACCCAATAATTACCCGTGTAAGGTAATGGTACAGACATGCCACACGACAACGTCCGCAAAGGGGGAGGAAAGCAATGCGTGTCTGACGCCGTTTTTTTTTGTTTTCCATCCATAAAAAAACCCCATCCTTCCGCTCAGCCACAGATTCAAAGCACTGGTTAAAGCAATTCATTTGCTTGGACATATTGCCTCTGCTGTTGTGACTCTCAGACACCAACGCATGAATAATCCCACCGGGCGTGCATGTGCGTGCGTGCGTGCGTGCGTGTGTGTTTGCATTTGTGTGTGTGCGCCTGTGTGTGTCTGCATACGTGTATGTGTGTGCGTGTGTCTGCATGCGTGTATGTGTGTGCGTGTGTCTGCATGCGTGTATGTGTGTGCGTGTGTCTGCATGCGTGTATGTGTGTGCGTGTGTGCGTGTGTGCGTGTGTGCGTGTGTGTGTGTGTGTGTGCGTGTTAAAGGGAAGTAAGAGATGGGTGGGTGCATTTT
>NC_136936.1:46282334-46283349 GCF_949987615.1 Pollachius pollachius
CGCGCTGACGCAGAAGCACACGTGCAACAGCAGGCGGTTCATAAACGAGCCGCGTTCCATTGTAAATGCCAGCATAAATGTTTTGACTCCCGGTCGGAACCCGAGTCGCTCCGAGGTCTCGTGCTATCTGCTGTGGTGGTAGCATGGAGTGAAAAAGCAGATGCTCAATATTAATCATGCTAGTGTGCAGCAACAACCCCTCCCCAACATCATCCTATATATATATATATGTATAGAGAGAGAGAGAGAGAGAGAATACATAGTCACAGCACGGCGGAAGCGAGCTCGACGGGGGTCACTTGGGTTCAATGGTCCTCTCTCCTCCGTCGAGAAAGGGGGAGGAGAGAGGAGAAGTGGCTGCAATTTCTGTTCTGAGCATTAGAAGCGTAACCTGCCCCTTACCCTTCACCACACACACATGCGCTCACACACACAAGCACACATGCACACACACACACACACACACACACACACACACACACACACACACACACACACACACACACACACACACACCCTCGACCGACCAGCCACCCACGTACCAACCACCTCGCTCTCTCTCTCTCATGCTCTCTCTCTCTCTTTCTCTATCCCTTCCTAAGAAACCGTACACAGCTGCTCTAATGGTGAGATTCTTTTGAGTAGGCTGCTGCCTTATCTGCCTCAGGCTATGTCAGCGTATGTGTGTGTAAATGTGCATGAGAATGTGTGTGTGCCTCTGTGTGTGTGTGTGCGTGTGTGTGTGTGTGTGTGTGTGTGTGTGTGTGTTATCCTTTAGCCCTCATCCTATGTACTGTGTCCATGTATATACTCACACAATAGCTTGTCTAATGCTGCATGCAGGCATCGGAGCCCATGCACTCACATGCACTCACGAGATCGACCTATATGTCCTTCAATAGACCAACTATGGGAGGACACACAGGCGGGATCTACTGTGAACCGTCCATGCAGAATGTATCCGTTCTGGACACCCTCAGTTGAAATACGTTTCCTATCTATGCAATCTTTAGGA
>NC_136936.1:46288549-46358763 GCF_949987615.1 Pollachius pollachius
CAGTCGAATGGGAAGCGATGTGGTCCATCTTGTGTTTGTTTAGTCCATCCTCCCTCCCCCTCCCCCCGACCTCCCCTCCTGTCTCCTCCCCCCCCCCCCACCCCCCCCCCACCCCACAAGGAAAACAACAGCACGGCGTGGCTAAACCGATGCGGTTAGCATGCCGATCATTTGTTTCATTTGTTACAATCTATGTCAAAAGTTGTTTCCTCCATGGCCCCCACAATCTGCCGTTCTCTCTCTCTCTGCGAGAATATTCCCCGCTGTATGTACCACATTCCACGGTTCCTGCGTTGTGCTGGCGCGGCTCCGGGCCTCCCCCTGCCAAGAGGCTCTAATAAACACACTTCCAACCCTCCAGTCTTCGGTCTGCGGGGGGCATTCCTGAAGTGTGAGTTTTACACAGCGCTCCTCCGATTCCCAATCACGCACACACGCGAACGGGCACGCTCACACATGATCGTGCACACGCATACGAAGGAACAAACACATGCACGCAGGCAAACAAACGCACACACACACACGCATAAACATAAATACACATATACCTACACACGCAGACACACACACACTCTCACGTGATCGTACACACACATTCAAAGGCACAAGCCATGCATACAGGCGCAAACACACACACACACACAACATCCATGCACACACAAGCAGGCACAAACATATATATACAAACATGCGCACACACAGGCACAAAAACACACGCAGGCACACACACACACAAAGGTGTACGCTCACACTCATGCAGTCCTGCTCCCTTTGCCTTTAAAGAGCATAAAAGCATCTGACTGAACTTGGGGTGCACTCATAAAACGAACGCTGATCATCCATCAAGGACACGATTCCTGTTATTCTGCAAATCTGACTTATTATTACATCCTGAATAAAATTGTGATTTAATGTAATGGCACCCCTCGCCAACAATCAAACCACAATACCCCTTATAGACTTAAAATAGCCTTACTACCCTCTCTCTCTCTCTCTCTCTCTCTCTCTCTCTCTCTCTCTCTCTCTACTACCATAAGCTTTAGTTTAAGGTACTCAAAGTGTCAAGCTGTCGATGAAGTACAGTTCGGCATTAATCACATTTCATGTGCCCATCGCACCATAACCATAGGGAGTACATGTGCTGAGTTTATTTTAGCCAAGGTGTACACATTGCTGTGGTTAGAGAACTGTTCGTTTTGAGGATGAGGGCTTGCAGAGAGAGAGAGAGAGAGAGAGAGAGAGCGCAGGGAGCGATCTGGTTACTTCCTCTTGTGCCCTCCTTCCTCAAAAAGTACCGGTCATGATAAGGTCATTGTGGGAGCTTCTTCCCTTTTAGTAGTTCATAGTACCCTCTTCCACTGCAGATGCTGTACCTGCGGATAGGACCACCTCGATTTCGCGGTCGTCAACACAACGCAGGACTTGCCTGGCCCCGAGCCCAGGGGCCCAAGCCCAGGGCCCCCTCACTCACAGTATGAGAGTATCCCTCTCGAAAACATATTTATACACCTAGTATAATAAAAACTTTACATAACATTAAATCTGGGCACCCCCCGTTGTGAAAAAATTTGGTTTCCCCCCCTTTGTTGTGAATTCACATTCTTATTTTATTTGACGTTGTAACTTGGTGGTAGTAACTTTACTTGGTAATAACTTAGCTTGTATATTTTCTTTATACACAAACTGTACTGCCTTTATATTTAAAGACCAATGGTTAGACATGAGCAGACATCTGCAGTGGGAAACATTAAGACACGCGGAATTGAGAGCTTTAAACACTACTTTTATTAACCGACTATACATTTAAAGTAAACTTATGTGACGCAACATATGGTGTTAGGCTGCATAGTGTCCCATCATGTCGCTCTGTCTCGCGTCGCAGCATTCAACATTGCATGGGTCAACATAACCATGTATTACATTGCGTTTGGCTGTTGTGTAATACCACATCATATAACACTGCATCAGCTGTCTCACCCTGTGTGTCATAATGTCCCATAGGTTGTGGTAACGTAAAACTCGGTGTTACAAAACGCTGTGCGGCCCCTATACAAATACTCCATCCCTATTCAACTCGTAAGTGTACTAGTTAGGAGTTGAACTCCAGCACATCAATAATTCAGCTCTATCAGCTCACCTGCTCTCCCTCCCTCTCCATTGCTGCACCCCTCCCGTGGTACGAGGCCTTGCAGACAGGCGTAGTCGGTGAGGTGGGGCTGGTGGTGGCGGTGGTGGTGGTGGTGGAGGAGGGGTAGCCCTGTAACACAGCCTGACTGGAACTCGGAAAGTGCTGGAACAGGAGTCTTCATTAAAGTCCGCCCCCCCCCAAGAGCACAGGCATAGGAGTGGATAACAAGACCCAAGGGTGCCCAGTGTGGACCCACTCTTCCTCAAAAAACATAAATGTATTCCTCTTCATCCAGACAAATCCATAGTCTACACACTCAGCAAAAACACACACGCGCGCGCACACGCATACGCATACACATATATATACACACACACAAACACACACACACACACACACACACACACACACACACACACACACACACACACACACACACACACACACAAACACACACTTTCATTTGTCATCACATTGTCCATTCCCAACTTGGAGTATAACTGCCCAAAAAGTCTGAGCGTTGCTTTATATTCAAAATGATTGCTGTGATACGAGAACAGGAGATTCTGCACATTAAGATTATACAACTTTATTAAAGACGTCAGTTGAGCTTATTTTATATATGTAGGCCGCCATTAGCTGCCAGCCAAAACCAAAATATGTGTGTATGCAGTTACGTAGTGATAATATTTGACTTTCTCCACGTAGACATAGACTATTGCCTTTTCCGTTGACCTTAGCTTCCACATTGTGTGAAACAGTTGGAAAGGAGCTTTTCTTGTATTTAAAAGCCATAACTAACTCAATGGTTCCTGGGGGACGCCCCCCATGTCTGACTAACGTATGTGTCTCTCGGGGAAGAGAGGGGGGGCTTTTCCATGCAATTTTCTTTTTTCTTTACGACATACAGAGTGATTTTATTTACTGCCCCGTTTGCCTTTGTGGCCCACCGGACCCACAACCCAACCCCAGGGTCTCCAGACAGACCCCCGGGCGTTGGAGGACCCTGGGCCCGGGCTCCGACAGTAAGCTGAAATGAAAGCCGTTTTTACTGCGGTGAGTTGAATACTTGGACGGTGAGCGCATGGGGTGGCCCCGTGTCAAGGCTGAGGCTGTCTGGGCCTCCACAGTGAGTGGAAAAGGAGAGGGGAGAGCGAGGAGGAGGAAGGAGAAAGAACGGTTTGGAGGGAGTGGGGAGTTGGGGGTGGGGGGGTTAAAGGGGAGAGCGAGGAGGAGGAAGGAGATAGATCAGTTTGGAGGGAGTGGGGAGTTGGGGGTGGGGGGGGTTAAAGGGGAGAGGGAGGGGTGAGGGGGGGGGGGGTAACATGCAAAATACTGGATTAGACAAAAACTAACCGTGGTAGTAGGCTCTGGTTGGAGTTCTCCTGGGTGTTTTTTATGAGTGGATGCGCGGGGAGATTCGTGCCTCGTGAACCTTGACATGTGTGTCACCGATCCTTCAGAGGCGACGGGTCACGAGGTACGGAGGAATGTGCGACGCCTGCGCTGCGTGCGATAATGAGCTAAGACCACGGCCTGTGACGTGTTGGCCGCGATGCAGGGAGCCTCCGAGGGCCTTTTGGTTCGCCGTGATCATCCAATAGAGGAGACGTCAATGTTTCAGTCCACTGGTTGCTTGCAACATATGCCTCCCGACAATAAAATTAAACCAGATGTATTACCGCTATGTATTAAAACAAAAGTACTGAGTGTGTGGCTTTGTTTTTTTTTTGCAACAATAGCACTATAATTAGCTGGAAATAATGCATTTTAAAATGGCTGATCATGTGGTTCCTCCAGCGCGAGTGGCCTGTGGCTGGACCTCAGATGGGCCTGGGAGTGTTTATTGAATTACATAACTGTTTGGCACACACACCGGTCTCAGAGAGAGGGAGAGAGAGCGCAAGGGGGGCGGCGCCGCACTGTCCCCTCTACCCCCCGTGATTCGCTGGGACCGACAGCAAGAGCCCGCCCACATTCTTAAGCGTCAGCTCACTTTTCCTCCCTTCCTTCGTTTTTTTCCCCCTTCTTTCTTTCTTTCAAGCAGATTCACTGTTTCTTGAGGGGCTTGTTCTCCGAAAAGAGGTTCCAAGCCACTGTGAATAATGGCACTGTTTTTTTTTCTTTTTTTTTTATCCGCCAGCCGTGAGTTTCCTGACAAATGACTTCATCCCTCCGTGCCCCCGGATTCACATCAACAGCGCACGCTGAGTGCGTCGCGCACGGTCGTAATCACCCCATTGCCGTTGCTTTTCCAGGGGAACCATTATTTTCTATTTTTATGCTCGTTGGAGACATTACAAGAGAAACATCCCCCCCCCCACTGGACCCCAATCCCCTCTTCGACCCCCCCAACCACCCACCAGTTTTTCCAGGCAGATTGGCCGCAAGTACGGCCTGGAATGGGAGGATAGTGAGGTTCCACGGGCCAAAATCCATGGGGATGGAGGGATGTGGATTGGGGCTGGGTGGCTGGGTCGGGGGCGGGGGGGGGGCTCTGGGTGGGTGGGGGAGTTCATGCACACAGCGCTCGGATCCGTCTCCTAACAGGGAACAGGAGCCAAGACATCTGTGTGAGTCCCCCTCTCTACCCTGGAACACTGGGAACGGGAAAGGGAGCAGTAGAATCGGGATTATCGGCTCGCGGCACGTACCACATAACTCCGTGCCATCGCCGTCACTATCATCCTTAGCCCAAGAGCTTTGCAGCAAAAATATTATAATCATGAAATTTGAATAATGCATCCTATTAGCATGCACCAGGAGGCGCGGCGACCATCATCGGGTGCGCTGGAAGCCGTCTGCGGGGCCGCGGACGGGGAGCGTCGAGGCGTCTGATGTGAGATGGAAGGAAGCGGGCTTGGATGGAGAAGACACTGGGAGTAGAGCCACGGTCCAGGCCTGCAGGGCGTGCACTGTGGCCTGCGTTCAGTGGGGTCGTCCAGGCCCTCCACTGCCGCCGGCCCCAGGCCCAGCCGTCAGCTGGGGCGATGTCGGGAGGAGAGTGGGATGCCGCTTTTTCATGGTTGTTTTTCAATTTTTTTCACTTTGCCCCCCCCTCGCAAGAATTCTGCAGGATTTCATCAGCATCCAAAAAAAAAAAAAAAAGGTGATATCCACAGAGATGTTGCCATGCCCTAGCCTGAAGATGGCTTTCAGAGGGTTCATTCAGCTGGACTGAGACGACAGAGACCTCACTCAGACGACGACTTCACCTGGAACCAGTGTTTCATAGGAGGACCCAGCGTGGTTACACTCCCATGCAGAGGGGGCAGTGTTTACAAAGGCGTTCCAGGGTTTGGACTTAATGTGTGTTCTGCACAGTGTAAAGTCCATGTAGTCATTACCTAGTTCTGCGTGCTTTGAGCAAAGATGTGTGAAAATGTGTGTACACGAGAGACGTCCGCAGGAATGGGAGCTAGCGATATAAATATTTTTCTTCTTCTTCCTCTTCACAAATGTGACCTCCTGTGTCCTAGAATTCAGTATCCGCCCAACCACACCCCCTGGCACACATACACAATGCACACATGAGAAGAGACAATAGCATGTGGAGGCGCAAGCACACATACGTACACAAACAGACACACACGCACACAATGCACACGCACGCACACACACACACATTGTACACATGATAACAGACAATAGCATGTGGAGGTGCAAGCACACATACATGTACACATACACAAACATGCACACACACACAAACACACACACACACACACATGCACACACAGTAAGTATTCCACCCCTAGACAGGCCAGGTTGCCAGAGCTACACCAACTCCCACCCATTAGCGGCAGGATTCCAGGATAACCATGGCAACCAGTCTCTCACCCCCGGGGAGACGAGCAGTAGAACTGAAAGGCTCCATTCAATTTCCACATCCCGGTACAGCGTGCACAAATGGACACACATGCGCATTCACGCGCACTCACACAAACACACTCACTAAAAAAAGAACACGTAACGTAGAGTACATTCTCTCTCTCTCTCTCTCTCTCTCTCTCACTCTCTCTCTCTCTCTCTTTCACTCACACAAACTCTCTCTCTCTCTCTCGCTCTCTCTCTCTCTCTCTCTCTCTCTCTCTCTCTCTCTCTCCCTCCCTCTCTCTCCCTCTCCCTCACACACATTCATTCACACGTACACACACACACATCCAACGCAGCCCACTTGCGTTAACAGCCTCCCAGTCACTCCAGCCTTCCCTGCCTGCCTCCACTGGGGTGAGTGGGAGCTTGTTAGAGACCACGCACTACAGCTCCTCACCCACGGACCCCTCCACAAACACGCCCGCCGCCGCCGCCGCCGCCGCCGCGTAGCACTAGGGCAGCACAGCGCACTGTAGTAATTACACTTGCCTCATTATTATTAGACGCACATTAAGAGAGAGCCGACAGACACCTCATTTCATGCACAAAGATTAACTTGCTCTCCCCGTGGACCGCATCCGTGTGTGTGTGTGTGTGTGTGTGTGTGTGTGTGTGTGTGTGTGTGCGCTTGTGCATGTGTGTGTGCATGTGTGTCTGTCTGTTTGTGCATGTGTGTGTGTGTTTGTTCATGTGTGTGTGTGTGTGTGTGGGTGCGTGCGTGCGTGCGTGTGTGTGCGTGTCAGTCTGTTTGTGCATGTGATTGTGTGTGTTTGTTCATGTGTGTGTGTGTAGGGGGGGGGGGGTTGTCCTCTGTGACTCTAAAGCATGTAGGTTCTTGTCCTGGCGCTGTGTTGGTGTCACATGATGTCGCCCGTACTTCCTGTGAGGCCGACCTGTGATATCAAAGCCAAGGATCGGTACCAAACGCTCTGGCCCATTCAGATCAATGTACCCTAGTTCCGTACGTGTTACCGGCTGAATAGCAGTGTTATTGCATTTTCCTTTTTTTTTTTTTACTGTAAACTAGTTTTATTATTAAAAGCTGATATGTACAGTGGACAGAGTCAATAACATTCACCAGATTGACTTCTGGTCTCATTTCATCTTGCCAATATCACGCCACCAGCCCCTAACCGATGGAGTGCCTCCGGCAGAATCGATGCAACCGCAACCCAATTCCTCCGTCTTCGCCGTGCCGGCGGGGGACGGGGTCGCAGGCGTCGAACGGAGCGCGCTACGGCGGATTAGTGGCTCACACCGACACCCTGTCACGGGTCCTAACACCCGCTGGGCTGCTGCCTCAGCCTGAGAGGGGAGTAGGCACAAGAGGAGCCCAGTGTTACCCACAAAGAGCGGGGCAATCCTCTTAATAGGACCTGCAATGTTGATTTTTTTTATTTCCTGCAAAGAAGTATGTCACAGTGTGAAGAAAGAGGGCAAAAAAAACGTGGCACATCATGAGGGCTCATCCATGTGGCGCCGCTCCCGATGGAGCGGGGCTAACGAGCATGTAGTGAAGATCTCTGGTGCCCAAAGCCCCCCCACCCGCTCTCCCCCGCATCTCACCCCCCCCGTCAACCGGGAGGGAGGGAGATGTGACGCCCGCTCCCTCCCCGGCCGTCCCGGTATCGGGCGGGAGAGTGCGCCACACTGGTTTCAATGGGAAGGAGAGACAAAAGGTTAACGACGCACGGTGGGAAATCAGCCGCGCTAAGTACCACATGACGGCAGACACCCGCGCCCGGGAGACCGCCGGGGATGGGGCCGCGGTCGGAGGGGCGCTGATAGAGCGAGAAAGAGAGAGAGAGAGAGAGAGAGAGAGAGAGAGAGAGAGGGAAAGAGAGAGAGGGAAAGAGAGAGAGGGAAAGAGAGAGAGAGAGAGAGCTGGAGGAAATAACAGGGAGATGAAGGAGACGAGAAAGCAGAAGAAGAAGAAGAAGAAGAAGAAGAAGAAAAAGAAGAAGAAGACAATTAAAGAGAGGTTATAGTGGAAGTGGAGGGGAAAGGAGGTTGAAAAGTGCCTGATGAAATAGAGGAAGTGGAGGGAAAAGGGGTCTGAAGATGGCGATGGATGACATAGATGGAAAGAACAGAGGAGGGAGGACCACTAGTGACCACACAAGATAAACACGCTTTTGATGAATAGATCTCTCGATGAATGGGGAGCTGACATCAGATTGTTCAGAATGAGCCGGCTTCATGTCCTTATTGTCACACAATGACCCAGACAGATCTTTACAAGGATGAGTTGACCCACTTTTTCACAAGACATCCACACACACACACACACATACACAGTCATATATTTTAGTGTGGCATCACTGTAATGGAATTCACTTACTCCCGTAGGCAGAGTATCATTTTGGTTGGGATTTTCAATTTTAAATCTACATTTAAAACAATTGCACAATAAACAAAATGTGTACAGCCACGGACAGACATCCCCCCCCCCACATACACACACCATGGGCCACCACCTTACCCCAACTAGTTAGCAGGCATATTATACATACCGAATCATAACAACTATTGCATAATACATATATATGGAGAGAGAGAGAGAGAGAGAGAGAGAGAGAGAGAGAGAGAGAGAGAGAGAGAGAGAGAGAGAGAGAGAGAGAGAGAGAGAGAGAGAGAGAGAGAGAGAGAGAGCGCGCCCCTGGAAGGATTGACTTTCTCCTGCCTTTGTAACCTCGTCTCCAGTTTTTCCTCCACACCCCCTCACCCCAAGGGCTTGGTTCGGGTCTGTGGGAGGGTGTGTGTCCATGTGAAACTAACCTCTTCGATTCTGTCGTATGACTAACGGGCTACGGAGAAAAACCTGAGCTAAATGTTTCAATATTTTAACAGAACATATGTAAATTCTTGCTCGTTTCGTCAACTAGCAAAATACGTAGTTAGTAGAAGTTCAGTAGCTTTAACCCGGTTCATTGCTCTATGAAGTAAGAAGCATGTTAAGATTTGGGATGTTACTGCGAGAGACTGTTCCCATGACTGTGCGCGGAGACAAGGCCGAGGAATGGGGGGGAGTTGGGCGTGGAGGGACAGTTACTTGGGGTGTGTTCTGCTTTGTAAAGAACTGGACCAAGATCCAGGAGGTTGGACAGTGAGCTGAAAAGATAGGCAGAGAGCGAGAGAGGGAGAGAGAGAGAGAGAGAGAGAGAGAGAGAGAGAGAGAGAGAGAGAGAGAGAGAGAGAGAGAGAGGGAGAGGAGACAGAGAAAGAGATAAAGAGAGGGAGAAGAGAGAAAGAGAGGAGAGAGAGAGAGAGGGGAGAGGAGACAGAGAGAGAGATAAAGAGAGGAGGCAGAGAGCAAGATAAAGAGGAAGAGGGAGAAGAGAGAGAGAGTGAGATAAAGCGAAAGAGCACGAGAAGAGCATGAGCGAAATGAAGAGAAAGAGATGGAGGATAGAGACAGAGAGAGAGAGAGAGAGAGAGAAAGGAGAGTGAGATAAAGCTAAAGAGAGAGAAGGGAAAGCGTGAGAAAGCAAGAGAGCGAGGAGTGTGCGGTTAGGCTGGTACTGATGAAAGGTGTGCCCCCAGCGCCCATTTTCATGTGAGTTCTCAGTAAACAGAGCCCTGTGTGTTGGCCTGTGAACGTTAAAGGCAACGATTAAGTAGTCAAAGGAAAGAAAAAAAAATCAGAGAGATGGGAGAACTAGAGGAGTATCACCGAGTCCTTTTACAGTATATATATTTTGAATTTTCTAATGAAAAACGGAAACAAATGTGAAGTTTTAGATAAAGAGCTTATCTGTAAAGGAAAATTTTGTTGTGAAAAGAAACACATTGAGGGGAGGGGAGGGTGATTTATGATTTTTCTCTTTTGTTTGTTAAGTTTGTCCAGAGATGACGTCAGACTGCGTCCTGACTCACACATAAGTCTGCCCTTCGCCTCGGCGTTGTTCGTGGGCGTGTGTGTGTATGAACATGCGCGTGTGTATGTGTGTGTGTATGCCCTTGTTGGTCATGGGAAAAGAATGCATGTACATCCCCCCTCTCGTGATTCCCCCCCAAACACACATACTAACACCCCCCAAAACACACTCACACACATACTAACCCCCCCCCCCCCCCCCAAACACACACACACACTACGCAAAGCATGATGTCAGATGTGTCTCACCTCGTTTCTGACACACCCAGAGCCTCCCACTACAGTGATATCATTTCTCCTGGGGTCCTGAGGGTTTAACCCCCTGAACTCAGATAAAGTGAGCTCCCCTCAAACAAGAACTGGGGAACGAAAAAGATGAATTAAAAACCGGGGAAATCGAGGACATTACAAAGGGCGTCTCCGCGGGGTCCTGTGATCCCAGCTTGTTATTTGCACTTTGGGGGCTGTGAGGGTCTCTCCTCCTCTCAGAGGATGATGTCCTCCGCTGCCTCTACTTCGTGTGTGTGTGCGTGTGTGTGTGTGTGTGTGTGTGTGTGTGTGTGTGTGTGTGTGTGTGTGTGTGTGTGTGTGTGTGTGTGTGTGTGTGTGTGTGACTCACTCATCACTTGTCTGAATGGTCCAACCCCCACAAACACACCCACGCACGCAAGCGCGCGCACACACACACACAGAATCACACACACACACACACACACACCCCTCTGACTATCTCTATCTCTCGTTTTCTCTTCCCCTTTACCCCCTCTCGGTCGTGCGGCCGTGTTTGTATTAATCACTGGTGAGGTGATGTTGGGGGCAGGGCGAGGCAGGGACAATGGATAATGTGATTAGATGGGGGGGGGCGGGGGGGGCTCGCAGGCACGGTGTCTCTGCTGGGATCAGTGCAGTCACCTGGGATTGCACTCACATTTGTCAGGCAGTCGTCAGCTGCAGGAGACACGGCCTCAATGAGATCTCCTCTCTCGTTACTTTCGGTCGGTGAGCATCTCTCGCCTTTTGCTTTTTTCTTCCCATGTTGTTTTTCTTTACACATGTCACACTGTGTGTGTGTGTGTGTGTGTGTGTGTATGTTTGTGTGTGTGTGTGTGTGTACCAGCTCTGCCCCAGATGTCGACTAGCTGCAGACCCCAGCCGCCGTGAGCTAGTGAGTGTGTGTGAGTGCGTACGTGCATGAATGCGTGCGTGCGTGCGTGCGTGCGTGCGTGCGTGCGTGCGTGCGTGCGTGCGTGCGTGCGTGCGTGCGTGCGTGCGTGCGTGCGCAGCCTTCAGACCTAGAAGGAATAGATGCAAAAGGAAGCTAAACTTAATGTAAACAGGCAGCCGGGAACAAATCTTCGACAAATAAGGAACCGGCAATTTGGAGCAGAACCTGGGAACCCGAATGCATGGAACTGAGTGGAACAGAATATCGAGACAAACATTTGACTAACAACGATGAGGAAAAACAGGAAGTGAATCAGGTTGGGGAAGGATGGCCACAGTGGGTGGGTGTCGATCGGGTCTTTTGTATGTGCAAGCGTGTGAGTGTCTCTTTCCATTTGCAGGTGTGATGCTCCTGTTGGTGCCTTTGAGTGTGTGTGTGTGTGTGTGTGTGTGTGTGTGTGTGTGTGTGTGTGTGTGTGTGTGTGTGTGTGTGTGTGTGTGATGTGTGTGTGCCTGTGTGTCTGTATGTGTCTGTGTGGAGATGCACCGTGTGTGTTTTCACAGATCTCACGGGGCTCTGCGGATGAATGCAACCACGGATCAGGCAAAGCCGGGCCGAACCTTCTCAGATCGTGCGGGAGAGCCATCGGGCCTGGGGGATTATGGGTAGTTTGTGCAGGTCCGCTGCAAGGCCGCTGTTCCTTTTTTCTTAGTGGGGGGAGAGAGCCGTTACAAGAGAAAGAAAAAAAAAAGAGAAAAAAGGGAAAAGGGAAAAAAATATGATGAGGGATTAAACATGACAGCCGTGTCATTAATCAGACGACTCTCCCGGCGCTGGCGGGGGTGTAGTGGCAGTACCTGGGCCGGCTCCGAGAAGGTGGAGAGAGAAAAAGGGAGAAAAACAAAGCGAACGGAAATGTGGACGAGTCATGGGAATAGGAAGAGCGCCGGTGCTTTCTTATGTGTGGAGCAGGGCTCTGCGTTTCTTCTGCGGCTTCATTATTGTCCTATTTCCCCCATTCCATGTGTCGTTCCTCCTCGTATCCCTGGCCGAACGCCACCACCGCCAGTAACACCGCCACTACCACCCCCTCCGGCAGACACACACCGCTGACAGGTAGAGAGCGGGCGAGGAAGAGCGAGGGAGAGAGGGAGAGAGAGAGTGGGAGCAAAGCCACTCTGCAGGAAGCAAATCTGTCACTATGCTAACTAAAACATGTCATTGGAGGTATGGTGAGAATACGTGCACTAGCATTCGTCTGTGCGTTTGTGTGTGTGCGTGCGTGTGTGTGTGTGCGTATGTGTGACTACATATTTGAGCCGAACCCAAGTCTGCTACTCTGAAGTTCATTTCACAAGCTGGGTTGTAAGAAAAGGACTGTTAAAAGGACTAGCGGTGGTACAACTGCATAAGTCGGGGAGGGGGGGAGAAAGGAGATGGAGAGAGCTAGGCAGGGCCCAGTATGTGTTTAGGGCTGCGTGTGCGTATGTGCGTGCGTGCTTGCTGTCTCTCAGGGGGGCAGCCTCTCTCTGGATGAGGCAGAGTCCACCTGGGTCTCTCTGCCACCCCTCCAGCTGTCTCCAAGCCTAACAGCCCCCCCTCCCGAACTCCAAAATACCCATGCTTCCATCCATCCCCCCTTCCCCTCGCTACACCTCGCTTTGCACTTCTGCCTCCCCCCCTCCTTCTCACTTTCTCCAACTTTCGAGAGAGAAATAAAAATAAAAAATTCTCTCTATATTTCTCTGCTGGACAACAGACTGGATACTGCATAGATGAGCTCATCTCGCTCTGATGATCCTATCTCGCTCTGGCTGGAGTTCAGTTTGTTTGTGTGTGTATGGAGTGTGTGTGTGTGTGTGTGTATGGAGTGTGCGTGTGTGTGTGTGTGTTTGTGTGTGTATGGAGTGTGTAGGTGTGTGTGCGTGCGTGCGTGCGTGCGTGTGTATGGAGTGTGTGTAGGTTTGTGTGTGTGTGTATATGGAGTGTGTGTGTGTGCGCGTGTGTGTATGGAGTGTGGGTGTGTGTGTGTGTGTGTGTGCGCGAGCATATGTGTGGTGTCTGTGTGCCTTGCTGTATTTCCGTCTGAAAGCACAGTATCGATTCAACATTTCCTTGGATGACCGTGCTGTGGATGACCGTGCTGCAGAAACAAAAGATATTCTCAAAACGCTGGGATACATGGTTCTGACGACCGTACACTGGCGGGGTCCAACTGTTTTTTTTCTTCTTTCATTGCAGACTCTGGTCTGCACCAGCGGCAGTGCAGCATGAATTCCCATATAAGGTAGGAGGACCCTTCTATTCTCACCACCACCACCCCACCCCACCGACATCAGCCAACCCCACCCCCACACTCCTCTCTTGTCCAAACCCAAGAATAAGCTCTGGTATCAGAACCCCCCCCTCTGAACCCCACCCTTTGGGCTGACCCTGGCCTTAGAACACACAAACACACAGACAGAAAAATACACAAAAATACATGCACACACATACGCAATGCGGATGCGGCCAAACATCCACACGAGTTCATTTCCTTTTTTGTACTTTGAAACATTGACGGACTGAGTTTTTACTACGATGCACGTTTCGTTTACGTCTTCCATCATGTCCTGGATTTACACCCGTCTCCCAAACTAGACTATTACACTTGGACCCCTGACAAGAAACCCACCCCACCGCCCAAATAGAGAGCTGGGGCCAGGCCCCCCCCTGATCCTTATGGGAACGAGAGGAGCAAGGAGGAGGGGACACAGACACACACACACACACACACACACACACAGATAAGGAGCCTCTGTGGAGGAAATGTGGTTCTTGACCAATCCCCAGCGGGCTCCCAGCATCCCTCGGTTACCCCTGCTGCAGGATGTGTCCGCGTGTGGGAATACACCAGGAATGTGCCCCCCCCCCCCCCTTTTTGTTTAGCGTGCGATAGGCCCTGGCACGGTCGTGGCTCTTTGTGTTTGTGCCTTGTGTGTTCCCTCTTGGTGACGAGCTCCAGAACACCTCCCCGGCACTGCTGCTGCTGCTGCTGCCACGACGGGGCTGTCCCCTGGGCCCGGCCCTCTTAGGGGGGGGGGGGGGGGAACTCTGGTCTGCTGCACCGGAGGCCTCACCACCAGGTACTAGTGTGTGCTCGGTCGACAAAGCGAAAAACATAAAAAAGACGATATGAAGTGCTTCCAAGATGTGTCGGTCGATTCTCTTGCGCATTCACGCACGGATGCGCGCACACACACACACACACACACACACACACACACACACACACACACAGAGAAGGATAGCAATCACATCGTTGCCCGCATCTTTTCTTTGTTACTTTATAAATGTACATTTGTCAAATCAAAAGGCATTGTGTTGATGGAGGGCTGCGCGCGTTGAGCAGATCCACTTTTATATTTACATCTCGTCTCTTTTACAATCAGCGCCAGGGATGTATTGTAAGCCAGTGAGCGGATTCTTTCTTTTTTGGCACGACTTCCGAAACACCGTACCTGCACTCCTGTCTGCCCCGAGGCGTTGAAAGAAAGTAAGAAAACTTCCAAAAAGGCCTTAAAAATAGAGCCTGTAAAAACTGACACGAACAGGTTGGCCTATTGCACCGCTGTTGTTATTTCGCACAGAGAGCCAGGTTCGGCTCAGGGCTACATCCCACACCTCGCAGGACCCCGAGGACAAAAGACGGCCGAGAACGATGGAGGATAAGGACACGAGAAAGCTGAGAAAGACAACCAGAAAGAGGCTTTTATTGAAGATATCATGACGTGTCTCCCGGCTGGGTGCGGAGGCTTCAAGTTAAAGGGAGAGAAACGCGCAACGCGTTTGCCTGTTGAGCTACGTTTGTGTGGTCGATGATTAAACAAGAACATGGTGCTAAGGCTGTTGATGCTTAAAGCATCAGGAGGTATAAAAGAAAAGAAAAAGAAATAAGAGAAAAGAAAAACAGAGCGAAAATCATTAATTCACCATGTGGATACAATTGACATGCAATAGCAGAACTGGCATTGCCAACGTGTTGCAGATTGTCAGACAGTGAATCATTAAGGCGTTCAGATTTTGGCACTCATCAGAAAATTAAATGTGTAATGCATAACATTGTTTATCAAAGATTATGTAAGCCACACTATGATCAGTCAACCACATCCAGTATTTACCCACAACACTGAAAAGCTATTTTTACGTGAGCATTAATAATGCTATTGTACGTTTCTGTTGAAGAGTCTATGCTACATTGTCTCACTCCTCTTAAACAGCACACCTGATATAAAATGTATCAAATAGCAATGTAAAGATCGTAATACATTGTAATACATTGTGAAATTGGGGACTTTTATTTCAGATAACTGAATAGACTTCCTCTTTGGTTCCAAGAGCTGATGTTATTGACAATGATTCATCCAATATTCAACGTTAAAAAGCCACCAGTGTAGAACAGGTTTTTACTGGTCATCCAATAGTTTTAAGAAAGAGAAGGCCTTGGAAATGATTAATCAGAAGTACATCCTGTACATTGAATAACCAGTCTTCCAAGTGATTACTGCAAGTTTTGTAAAAGACAACAAAAAAACAAGAACGGTAACAAAATGTCAAATATGTTACAGTGCAACTTTTTGCCCGCTAACGAGACCTGGCGTATGGCTCAGGGTCGTCTACTGGTCGTTTCAAAACATAAGTTGGTAACTTCTGCACATTCCTGTTTAAGCAACAGCAGCCTTGTTAAGCAGGCCGTGTTGCATGGTAAAAAAAAAGAAGAGAATGCTCATAAACAAGCAGCATTTCATGTGAAATACAGCACTCTGGACAACCGTTTGCCACCAAGGGCAGGGAGACGCTGTTGGCCTTTCGTGAAACACTTATTTTTACGCAGACATTGCATACGTGTTGTATAACGTAGCACTAAAGCCCAGGAGTATCTTCTCCTTCAGTGAGAAACCTTAAGAGATGGTGAGTCAGACGCAGCGGTGGGATGGAACTAAACAAAAGAACGAAGAGAGACAGAGCGGGAGAGAGAGAACTGAACCGTCTGTCCCTGAGGTCAGTCGGTTCGATGTCTGCCTCCCTCTGTGTGTGTGTGTGTGTGTGTGTGTGTGTGTGTGTGTGTGTGTGTGTGTGTGTGTGTGTGTGTGTGCGTGTGTGCGTGCGCACGTGCTTGTGTGGATTTGCGCATGCGTGTGTGTGTGTGTCACCCATAATGAGCATGGTGTTTGAACTAAAAGGACGTTCTCTACTCGACAGACACTGGCAACCGTTTTGATGTCCTCATTTCCTGTTTGTCTTCCATCTCTTCTCACCTCGCTGAAGGAGAGCTCAGCGTCTGCAGTCCAGGTGTTCGAGGGGAACGTCCACAACGCGAGAGTGGGGGACACCTGCCTCTCCCGATCCATGGCGAGATACGACTGCTAGAGTCGATCTGGCGAAGGAGCACCTGGTGCACAAACAGCCCCTCCCGGCCGACACAAATAAAAAGTAAACCCAGAGGAGGGCCCAACGTGACGAATGCTGCTGATAATGAAACGTCTGCTGCCGTAAACGTTTCTAATGAAAGTAAAAGATTTTAAAAAAAGGACGAAACGAGAAAGAAGTACAAACTGGGTCTCCTGGACCAACTGAGTCACGGCCGGGGCGTGGTCGGGTCGCTCTTCTGCGGTGGGTCTCGTGGTCTCACACACGCCCTGAAGCCCCCCCCCCCTCCTGCTCCATGACTAGATCAGCTGGTCCAGGGTGGGGCAGAGTGAGGGGGGGGGGTTCGTCACCACGACAAAGGCTCCACAACACGACCGGAGACCACTATCTGGTTCACTCACACAATCAGCGTCTTCACACATCCCTTTGTTTGTGTTTCCTAGTGAGTGGAAGACCACCCTGACCTCCACCTCCACACAGGACCTGGACGTTGAGCTCCCCCGAAACACAACAACACTTTCCCACTTGTATTTAGGGTCTTTTTTTTTTGGGATGGACATTACATTCACATCATTTTCAAGTACAAACAACGGGAAAAACAACATTTGAACAAAGTTATGAAAGCAAAAAAGGAGGACGTCTTTTTATGATAACCTCCAAAGTCTCTGCATAAAAGTGAGTTCACCAACAGGTAGGGGTGAACTAACACTTGGTTGATTGCATACCCCTCTAAATCAGGCTTGCAGACGCCATACCCAAACGTCAGACTTGGTCCACCACCTCTGACTCTCCCAGAGACTAGCAGTGGTTGTTGTTACATTAAGGCAGTGCTTGATTAGACTCAGACCGGAGACGTCTCTCCGCCTGAAGCACACTGGCAAAGACCTTGAGCGGTTATTACTTTATTGCTGAGCTTCTAACTGGCAGTGAGAGAATGATGACTGAAAAATGTACTTTGGTGCGCCATTAGGAAAGTCTGGGGGCAGGAGACGGCTGTGCTGGCTCGTCTAAGGCCCCAGACATCGTATTGTGAAAACTCTTAGGCCCTTTATGTGGCAGCACAATGCAGCCCAGCCTTCAAACAATATATACAGTATTACTTTAGAAATGCCATTTGCTGTGTGTGCCGTCTACCTTATGTAGCGTCCTTGCGGGGTGGGAGAGAGGGCGGGTAGGCGAACCCATATCCCCACACCCCCACCCCTACACACCCCAGCTTCCCCCCCCGCTTGGGGTACCCAATCAGGGCTTCTTGGCCACGGGTTTGGCTTTTCCGTTGGGGCCCATTTTGATCTGGGTCATCTCCACATCTGCCAAGGCGTCGGCAGGGAGACAGGAGCGCATGCGCTCGGCCGTCTTCTGGTACGACGTCCTCTCCTGCTCCAGGGAGCGAATGGCGTGCTTCATCTTGCTCTCCCGGGACAGGAAGCTCTCCACGTTGGTCTCCAGCGTCTGGATCTTCTGCCGCGCCGCCTGGAAGCACGGGAAACATTGAGGTTCACCGGAGAGAGAGAGAGAGAGAGAGAGAGAGAGAGAGAGAGAGAGAGAGAGAGAGAGAGAGAGAGAGAGAGAGACAGACAGAGTGAGAGAGAAAGAGAAAGACAGAAAGACCGAGAGAGACAGAGTGTGTGTGAGATATCAGACCATCCAACCACCAACCATCTGGACTATCTCAGTAGTCAGTACTCAACACCATGCCCACTTCATCAACGCGCGAAAGGTCCCGTTTGTTTTTTGGACTGAATAAATTCTTTGTCACTGGCAATATACATATATATACACATATACATATAAATATATATATATATAAATCTGTATATTTCTATGTATAAGCCAATTGATCAACGTCATTGACCATAAACAAAACAATCCTCCTTAGTGGCGGGAATGTCTGTAAGGAAACGTTGTTTCCTCAAATGTTTTGCAATCACTTCCCACTGTAACTTTTACAACACCCCTGTAATAGCAAGCCAATAAAGGCAACCGCTCAGTCCTTTGTCTCCCCTGGCCATTCTTTAACTTGCACTCTAGTGCCACCTACGGGTGATCTGAGGCATTACACAACAAAAACAAAAAGGCCGCAAAGGGGCACAGGAGTGTCAAGCAAATGGAAACGTAAACAAAGCTGAATGAAGGCGTCCCCCTCGTGGCTGAACTCTGACCTGAACCGTACTCGACAGTAGAACAAAGTCCCTTCCCTGTTCTCTGACCCTGCGACGCAACACAAGGTTTCCTCCGGGGTCCATCCACCCGCACCATACCTGCAGCTTCTCCAGCAGCTCCATGTTCTGCCTCTTCAGCTGGACGTTGGTCTTCTCCAGCTTGTCCAGCCGCTCAGAGTCCTCCGCCAGGGGCCCGCCCTCCACCATCTCGTCCTGGAGGACGTGGTACTCCACCTCGTACGTGTGGAGCTGCTTGGAGATGTCCATCTCAGACACCTGGAGAGGGGGAGAGTTGGCCGTGCCGGGGGAGAGAGGAGAGCAGGTCAGAAGCCGTCGCAAACGTGACCCGACGCTTCGCAGCAGTTGTCCGCCGGAGTGCTGCTACGAATTGATTGATTGAGTTTGACATGCTTTTACTTCAGGTCATTATTGGGATGATACTGTGGCGAGCCTTGACCAGTGGTGGGTACAGGGCTTTGTGGAATTATTCACATAAAACCCTGTTAGTTCCTTGGGAAAGGGTCTAAACGTTTTGTTTTATGGGTTTGGAGGGATAAAGTGCAACGTGCGTTTCCACACGCGGGCACTGTAGTAAAAGTAGTAAAGAATAAAGTAGTTAAAAAACCGACATTCATTTTAGGTGTAAAATGAACAGAATACTGCATTACGTATAACAGTATTCTGGCTACTAAAGTTAACAACTGTAAGCCTGAATTGTAATTGTTAACAGTTTTGTGAACGGTCAAAACTAATCAAAAAAAATGTGTGCTTGTTATCTCAGTTATAACATTTTGAAAACCTGTGATACCTACCTTGGCGATGGTCTGCTCCATCTGTGCCTCGGTCATGCTGGGAATCGTAGTTTTCAGGTAGTCCACGATGCTCTCGAAGCTGTCGCACTCCATTATCTCCTCCTCATGGCTGCTGAGGAGGCACAGCGCCACCTTGAACACCACCTCGGTGCCTCGGATGAAGAGGAAATCTGAACGCAAAACAAAGTACACAACAGCAAGGTTACATCGCACATCAGAGGACACCGGCGGACGACGCCGACGACCTCAGGCGATCAGCGGTGGGCCTTCGGGACGTCGGGAAGGCTGATTGGACGCCGGGAACGAAGGGCGGGTCCCAAACGACGTACCAAAGATGCGCGAGACGAATCCGAGGGGGAACTGCGAGGCGAAGAGCGTGAGGAACCAGGGCGCGGCGTAGAGGCTGGGCCCGATCTCCTGCTCCTCCAGGTGGGTGTACAGCCGGCGGTGGTAGTCGTGCAGAAGGCGGGAGAGCTGGTACATCTGGATCTGGAGGAGAGGAGGCACAGCACAAAGGGCAAGGAGCTTGGTGAGACTGACACTTGTATGGACGCACACACGCAAATGACCTGCTTACCAGAGCATGCCCACATTCAGAAGCTTTGTTGTTCGTCTGGTTACACGAGGGAGAACATACGAGCACATGGCTAATAGTATCGTCTTAACCTTGACGTGACAAAGTGCAGCCTTTGGTTCAGACGTATTTGTGCGTGTTCAGACATGAAACGGAGGCTAGGAATTCAGTACAGTGCGCTGCAAACTATTTAAATACATTCTAAACAAAAACCTGACTGCGAAGCAAAACAGTCCCAAAAGCAGAAGTGAGAACGAAGCAAAAAGTAAAACATTACCAGTCTGTCAATATCCTGACTCGCTGACACGCAATGCCCTCCTTAACATTACACGCTCACAAGGAAGTAACTGCTCTCTCTCTCCCTCTCTCCCACCCCCCCCCCTCTCTCTCTCTCCCGTACTCCCTCTACCTCCACCTCTTCCTCTCTCCCCCCCCTCTCTCTCCCCTCTCTCTCTCTCCCCCCTCCCCTCTCTACCTCTCTCTTTCTCTACCTCTCTCTCTCGTCAGTCTCAGCGAAGCACAATAGGAGCACAGATGGACAGACGAGGGCACAGAGGAGCTAGATTACACAGGGCCACGCCTCACAAAGCTTTCAACACGGTGGGGTCAAAAGGTATCGGCCAGGCAGGCTCACTTAAGGTTTGAACAAGGGGTGGGGACGCAACAACGCTCATGCTACGGTTTACTGTTGATCGCAGTTTCCCAGGCACGTCAAGCTAACAACCAACCCACGTGTTGCTTCTGAAACCGTTCTCAAAGTTCTCTATTGTGTGACATCGCTGCACGATTTGTGGAATTCATATTGAAAGGCTCCCCCCACAAACCCTCCTCGAATAAAGTGAGTTTGGTGTGAGGCACATAGGCTTGGCAGGTCGCCCGACTCTCTGGTTCTGGTTTGAATTTCATTACAGAATGTGACATCCTAATCCGTTTTATCTACCTTCAAACGTGTACTTATTGGAATTCAAGCACCCACCGCGACAATTAATTTGCGAGCTAGGTGGGTAAACGCATGGACATTGAGCCAAACCGGGTCTCACAAATCAGACTGAAGATTAATAAAAGAGAGCAAGATAGCGGACAGGCTAAATCTGGTTGAAAAGGCGTTTCACTTTGTTTTGCTTCATACTTATTTTGCCCAATCACGTTGCTTGATGGGGGAATCAGGACGCACGGACTTGGCTGTTATCAGCGAACAAAAACTTGGCTAGCACAAACATACTGTAAAAAGAGTTGCTGTAAAGGTATCACATCCACAGCTTGTAAACTGCCCACTGTAGAAATACACTTAGTAAAATCCCCCTCTTCATCCACTCACGCAAATGAGTCCCTTCACCATAAAATCTCTGTTACAAAACAGAAAACAACACGTAGCTCCAGCACTCTGTGTTTGGTTTCCGGGACAGGCTCTGAGTGTTGTTCCCCCCCAGAAGTTGTGCTACAGCACAGTAGATCCGAGAGCTGGATCCGAGAGTATAGGTGATTTAACCCCCGAAATTCGAATGAAAAACCAACGCATCGCAGTGCAATCAGCATCTCACCTGCAGAGAGACCATGTCGGGCCTGTACTGGCGCCGGAAGCCCAGATCGTACATGAGGAACTTGAGCATGTCAAAGGCCTGCCCCTCGCTCATGTGGAGCAGCAGGATCCCAGCCACGAAGCTCACCCCCTGGCAGTACCCCACCTGGTTGGGAACAGGGAGGGGGTCGGTGGACATTATCCCATGGTGTTTAAAAAGCGGATTCAAAGATTCAAAAGGTTTTTATTTGTCACATACTCATAAAAGGATGTGCAGTGCAATGTTTGTTCTGACATAGTCTGTAGTTCTGTGCTTAAAATAGAAATAAAACACAATAGAATAAAATAGAATAGTAGTAGGTCACTGAAGTACAGGACGTGAGTGTGCTGCTGGCACAGGGTGAGTGAGTGAGTGAGTGAGTGAGTGAGTGAGTGAGTGAGTGAGTGAGTGAGTGAGTGAGTGAGTGAGCGAGCGAGAGAGATTACCTCTGTATCCAGCAGAGAGTAGGCCTTCAGGAGATTGTAAAGAGAAAGCTGCCCTGCTCCTAGCTGGGCTGAGAAGTACTGGTGAGTTGGGAAGGTCCGGCCTGACCAGGGATATTGACGTGTAAAGTTTAGGGGAACATTTAACAATAAAGCTTTTTTCCCCAAACTAAAATGTGACCTGAAAATAAGGCCAACGCCCTTGCAGAAATAAATGCATCTTTCTAACTCTTGAGCTTTCTCTTAATAATAATGCACACAATAATTCTCGGCTATTAAAAGGACCATGTTATGGGTAATTCAACCACCTGGAGCTGTTTTAAATTATGAACTCTAGATTATGTCCAGAGAGTCCATTGTCCAGAGTTGGCCTTTCACACATGTAACTGGACAATGTCGGTGTCAGATGTGTTTTCACATATGTTGGATATAGTCTTGTCCAGTCAAACTCATACAGCTACACATACAGGTCTTCTGGGTAATGTCTGCATAAGTTCAGGGTTGCAGTGCATGTGTGAAAGTGGCTTTGCATGGTTTTCATTTGTGGCGGGGCGCCGTCAAGCTAAATGCCCTTAGGCAGAATCGACACACTAAAGTCATTTCTGACTCAAACGTTTTAGTGCAGCCAGAGGAGACGTTTCCGACGGTTTGATCGCCCCAGTGCCGTGGCCCTATAACTTAACAATCAATGGGATGCCAGCTCCCCGTTTCCCACCCACATGCATGTGTGTCAGCCCACCTAGGTCCACCAGGATGGCGTGCTGCTGGGCGGTGAGCTGCTTCAGCAGGTCTTGGTAGGGGGTGTCGGGGGGGAAGAGCTGGCGCTGGTCCAGCCGGTGGCGCAGGCGGTGCTGGTGGGACAGGAGGAGCCACACCTCGCCGCGCCGGCCCTTAGGGACGCCTGGACGCCGGGGAAAAGGTCGGAGCGTTTAGTACCGAACGGTTACGGAAACCCGAAAACAAATTCACATGAAGGGTTAATGTAGGCCCACGGATCAGACTTTACAGACTTATAATCTAACGCCCGATGGAAGACGTGCTCGGATCTAGGAGAAGGGGGTGTTTCACACACTTTTTCGCCTCATGTTTCGACCAATCGTGTTGCTGGAGGCGGGGCTCTGTAAGCGCGTGATTGGCAAACACAAGCTTGACCATCTGTAGTAAAGTGTAGAAATCCCCCCCCCACACACACACACACACACAAAGGCACAAGGCAAAGTACACAGTGAGTGTACTTCTTAGTGTTATACTTCAACTTGCCCACACGCACGCACGCACGCACGCACGCACGCACACACGCACACACACACAGGACCCCTCACCCTGGCAGAGGGCAGAGTGCAGCTCATCAGTGCACTGCAGTACGGTCGTCCGTCCCGGGGCGGTCAGCCTTTTCTCCCACTGGGCCAGCACCTCCTTGGAGGGGGGGCCCACCTCCTGGTAGTCCAGCTTCACCTTGCGGATGTGCAGCTCGTCACGACTCGCTGGAGCAACACAACGACACAACGACACGCAGCACAGGAGAGGTACCTTAATGGCGCGTCCAATTGAATCAAATCTTTGCGTCAAAAAGCATGCGTGTTTTCGACGAGTTTTCCTTATATCTCTTTGGTCTCCGTTTGAGGTCAGCTTTTTTGGTGCCTTTTTGAAATGTTAATAGAGCAAATCATTTCAGGAAGTAAGGAGAGGCAAAAATACATCTCTTGTTTTTTTTAACCGTCCTCGGAATAATTGAATGTTAACTGATTGATCTTGGAGTGAATGATTGAGCGCAACGGAGTGAACTCGGAGAACAATTCAATGTAACTGATTAAAAGAGAGTCTCCGGGACTTCAGATGCTCTCTTCTTCGGGGGGCGAGCATACGGTTGCTATGGCGACTCCTCACTCCATTGACAGGAACCACACGATAAGCACATGAGGAGGAAAAGATCTTCAGTTCAGAGCCTGATGAGGGTGTGGAGGGGCCATACGAAGGGCATATTTGAGCGAACAGCCGAATAGAAATGAACACAAAGGACTGAGAGACAAGGCCGACCCTAAACATGCAATACATAGAAAGCAGGAGGTTGGTTTTGTAGTAAGTACCACCACTGCCCCTGCCACCACCACACTACCAGAGCTACAGTTCAAATTTTCCTTGAACGAAACACAATCATCGTCCTTCCTTTCTATTTAAATATAATTTGCATTCACTGTTATGACCTCAAAGCAACTGTATCCACACACACACACACACACACACACACACACACACACACACACACACACACACACACACACAACACACAAACACACAAACACACACACACAAACACTTTGTGCCAGGAGTCGAAATAAAGAGTTTCATTGATGGCAAGATACTTTGTTATTTACACCAATAGGGGGCAACCTTTCTCAAATCACATTCCCCGATCGGAAAATGTATCTAAGATGAAAGACAACGTGTGTGTGTGTGTGTGTGTGTTGATTTCACACTGAAGTTGAAAACAAGAATACTCTCTCCCATGCACTTTGACCTACTAACAGGCAGCCTGTGTGTGTTTGTGTGTTGTATCTGTTTGTAGTGTGCCCAAACACGCCTCTCTAAATATAGCGTCTGCTTCGGAACGCTCACGCTCCGGCTGGGGCGGCGTGGAGGGGGAGGGAGGGAATTCCGCCTCGACCCATTATGTAAACAGCCGGAAAAAAAAACGGAAAAGAACATTCATACATCGTTTACACAACGCATATTTTTCCCATTCAACGTGCGACAACAACAAAAAAACACTGAAGATATATGGAGCAAACTTTCACACTGGTTTTAATCTATTTTTTGTTATTATTAAATCCTGTGTTTTTCCCAAGTGAGCAGGCCCCTCTGCTCGCCCATGTCACAAGGAGCGCAGTCAACGGGTGCGGTGGGGGCGTCATGTGACTCGGACTCACCCTCGAGCTTCTGGTTCTCCTTCTCCATGCGCAGCAGCAGGATCTGCTGATGGATGGCGTTCCTCCACAGCAGCCGGTAGTCGGCCACCGTCCTCCGTGGACACACCCCGGGGGGGGCGCCCTCCCGGGACGTGGAGCGGGACATCTGGCAGCCGAGGGGGGTCAGACGGGGGGAGAGGGGCAGCAGGTCCCGGGCTTCACACGGGTCTGAAAGCACCGGGTTAGAACCCATGTTAGATTGGAGCTCAATACCGGATAAGACGTTCATTAATAATTCATCTTATGTGCAAAAAGTTTCACTTTTCTATTCAGCTTCTAAAAAGGTGTCACCTTGTCGCTTGTTACATTTGTTAAATCAAACTGTTATTTACGACGCGTTCGTTAGCGCCACGCTTGTTTTCAAGCAATTAGCATCTCATTAAGCGATGTGAAATCCCGGTCTTCCTTATCTCATTGTGTCCACCGTTTCCTTTCAATCCTCTGTCTACTGTGTGCAGTGCCAGGTCAACAGTTGTAGTGTTTTGCGGCATTATTGGCCTCGACCCTGCCCGCACTGTACCATTTGATCACACATTTGTTACACATCTCAACTTCTGACCGTGTGCCCCCCTCATAACCGCCTTGAACTGCACACAACATGGTCCAGGCAGGTTTTACTTTCCAAGAATGCATTCCTTCGTGTGTAACTAAGATACATGATCTCCTGAGGTTAAAGTTAGCCAACAACTATGTGTTTGCACAACTGCTGAAGCCCACATACCGATGTCAACTACTCTGTAAATATGCTGTTTTCATGTCAAAAGTGCTCAAATGCCGTCAGTCCATAATTAAATAGGGAAAAATATAACAGTCCTCTGATCTCACGTGCACAGGCCATTTGCACCTCGTCAAGTGTCTTCAAAGTTTTTTTGTTTTTTTTAATGGATAACAAAGCTGTGTGTGTGTGTGTGTGTGTGTGTGTGTGTGTGTGTGTGTGTGTGTGTGTTTGTGCGTGTGCGTGCCTGTTCGTGTGAGTGTGCCTGCATGTGTGCGTGCCTCTTCACCTGGGTCCTGCATGGACGCGGACGGCTTGTTCATGGGCGAGGCGACTCTCAGGAAGATCTTCTGCCTCCAGGAGACCTTGCGGGGGGTCGTGACCTCCGCTGCGCCTACAGAATCGTTGCTGCAGGCGGACAGGGTCCTCTTCCTGCCCTCCCCATTGCTGCCGGAGAGGAGACAACCATCAGCCACCAACACACCGGCACAGTGAGACACAGCACCGTGACCTCAAGTCATCTACCAAAGCGACCCCAAACATCCATAGGGGTTTTTCAGCTGACGTCACACGTTCTAGGCTGAGTCTCCTTCATGTTTCCACGTCGAATAGCCACCGTGGCACAACGCCCGGGTGCTATGCGGAGGGTACCGATCCCTGGGTACTACTCCGTGGGTACTACTCCATGGGTATGCCACGGGTGATGCACTGTGTGGGGCTAAGTTACCGGCACAGGCAGAAGTGATGGCGGCGGTACCTAACGTACACCGCAGCAAAACATGCAACTCGAAGGTGCGACGCAGAACCATAACTGGAAGTCCCGTCCTGGCGGAGGCCCACGTTGGCTATTCATCGCGGGAGAACTAGTATGGTATGAATATAATATTAGACAAGTATAAGTATCATATTAAGTGGACGGCGTCTTCATTGTGTACTCCCCAAGTGTTTTGATGTGTCCTGGAGGATACTTTGTGGTGTAGTGGCAGGGATGCGGTGTTACAACGGGTGAAAGACAGAGTGAGCTTTTAGTGCTAGTACAGTGCTTGGCACTGGAAAGGTTGGCTGCGGAACAAACGCAGTTCGAGAGAACGGTTCATAAATGGAGAGTAATACTCTACTCCGTCGCGGGCTGGTGTATGAAGTCGGCGTTCTGGAATTTATTAATTTATCGGTGGTCCCGTCTCGGGAATAGAGTCATGCTTATGAAGAAGCATGAGATGTAGAAAAATTGTGTTTTCATTGCTACTTAGCGAGAAGTGGATTTTGGCAGTGGGGTTGCACGGTTTAGCCAGTGGAACAAAAAATGATCCCATTTAGATATGGCTAAACTGCGGTATGATATGCATTCTATACCCCAACAAGTATGTTCTTGTATCTTCTAGAAGGAACAGATGAGGTGATAAGCTGTAACAGATGGACACTTGTTCTTAGGCAAGGGTCAAACTGATCAGCAGGCAGCTAAACCGACCTTAGAGTATACCCATACAGCGTCCTACTTTTAACTTTGTGCTTTGTGAGGTTCTTTGCATCATTTGACCGTGTCTGAAACCAAAACAGTGATACTTTGGACAACGGAACCAAAATATAATTTCTAGGTCCCTGATAATCATTAGGCAATATACAGTGTGTACCAAAAACATGTGAAGAAAAACCTCTATGTGCACACACATACACACACTGACGCAAACATAGTATATACACAGCTAAACTCTCAATAGAAAAACATATTTTTAGTCTTTTGCCCTCAATTTTGGCAAAGGAGATGACAACAAAAATGACTTTTTGACGATAAAAGTCAGAATTAAAACTCATTTAGGGACTCACACACATGCGATTGTTAATGAAGCAAGTGAAGGTGTTAGAATTAGTCATCAGTAAACAACACAATAACATGAACAGCCATGGTTGCGCCCAAGAGCTAATTTTCATGTGCAATGTTGACTTATTCCTAAACTTCACTTTTCCAACTCCTGAAAAAGCTAAACAGGCAGTTATGTCCTTATGCAAGAGATAACATGATGAGCCATGGGTGAGCTTGCTCAGCACACACCACTCTGTCTGGTCCTGTGGTTAGAGAATAACAGGAAATGAACTCAGAGAGGGAGGCCAGAGTCGCTGATTTGTTATCGCAGACATCCTTGAGACTCAACTGCTGGTGTCATGGTTGGAGGTTATTAAGAAAAGATGTATGAAGGGAGTTGCGTAATTGCTGTAAACAATTACGCAACTCAGTTGGGGCAGCATTTGGGGTTGTACCCCGACAGCAGTTGGGGTACAAGCTGCTTCCTTATTGTGGCATTAAGTAACAAAGTGCCTCGATGAAGGAATATATACTTCTTAATTTTAAACATGAGTCAGCATATTTAAAAGTCTTAAGCAAACTGATTTTAATACACAGATTTTAAAAATATATATATCTTTATATGTATATATATTTATATATATATATATATATATATATATATATACACACTGTATATATATTTATAGATATATATTTTATTTTGTTACTATGTGACAATTATTTGCAACACACAGTAATTTCCCCTTGTATGTTGGTGGCCTGTTGCTGCCCTCCAAACAATGCTGATATAGACTTATCAAGGATCAATACAGTCTGTTGATCCCTAGGTGCCAGAAGGCAACCGCTTAAGCTACTCATCAAACGGCGACACGATTACCAAGGCAACATCGATGTATCGCGTCTCAGCGACACCGATGACCAAAGTGCTCAAATTTGAAATCGAGAGAGGACTCACAACAAACCAATTTTTTCTTTAAATCAACAGGGCGGCCAGTGTGCAGTTAATAGAGGCGCTCACATTCCGGGGTTATGGTCTATGCATGCAAAACAACCCCGTGCATCCGCATGCGGGTCAGGCGAGACACAGTGCCATTCAGCATCCCTTCCTACTTGGGGGGGGGGGGGGTGGGAAAGAGGAAGAGGCAACTAGGTCCTCTGAGCTGCAGAAACCAGAGAAGAAGAAGAAGAAGAAGAAGAAGAAGAAGAAGAAGAAGAAGAAGAAGAAGAAGAAGAGAGCGAGGGAGACATTCTTTTTTTTCCCTCGTGAAGAAGAGAAAAGGAAGACGTGGCGTGTTGATAAGGGGCAGGAATGGTGAAAAAAAGGAGTCAAAAGCTGACCGTTGTTAAAACACAATAATGACCCTCCCATGGAGCGTCTCCCACCCGTCCAGCCTATAGCGTCACTCCTCCACACCGCTGTGGGTGTGTATCTGAAACCCAGACCCATGCTTTGCAGAGGCTTCAAAGCAGGGCGTTGTGGGAGGCCCCTCTCACCTCTTGAGACTCCCACTGTCTGCCAGCGAGCCCAGAGAGCCCTGGTAAAAGCTTTTCAGGAAAGTGGGAGCGGAGAAGGAGGAAGCGAGGCTGAAGGAGGAGGTCTCGCTCTCCGAGACGCTTCGGGTGCGCGACACGCCCGCGGGACTGGACGAGCGACAACGGAGCGAGGACAACGCCACAAAAACAAAAACAAATGAAATGTTAAGGATATGTTAACGGGATTTCAAATCATGGGGACAGAACACAGTGACAGGAAGTGACTGGTGGGGCTTTTGTTCGGCGGACAGTAACGCGGTTCGGAGCTGATTACTGAGGGGGATTTCTCAGCTCAAGGTCGTAGCTGTAAAAAAGATCACATTGTCTGTCTAGGTCAAAGGTCAACGGTTAGTTTCGGAATGCTTCATTGGGGTGAGGGGGGAAGGGGGGTAGTTTTAGACATCCCATGATGTTAGCTTTAAATGAGTTTGTTTGTATTAAAGATGAACAACAAACTGTGTCTGGTACAGCGATTACGCCCCCCCGGGAAAAAAAAAACAGCGCATTTGACGGAGGTCGCCATGGAAACACAGATGCTTAACCTCGGACTGGGAAGGCACACTAGGGAGGTGGGGGGGGTGGCGAGGGTCGGGGGTCGCCCCCGGTTACCTGTGCTGCAGTAGCTCGGGAGCCAATGACTGCTGCCGACGGAGCGGGGGGTGCTTGCCCTGGTTAGCCGGCGGTCCCTCGAAGGAGATGCGCTTCTTGACGGGGGGGTGGCTGAAGGTGTGGGCGCGGCGGCGGAACTGCAGGCCCTCGGCCCCCGGGTCGTCGTCTTGGAAACCGGACGGCGACGCGGGCGCTGGCGGAGAGTGACCCGGGGACTCCTCGTCCTGCTGGGGGTCAGAGGTCACAGAAGCAAAACAGGGATTACATTTACCCGGAGCGCTCTGTTAATGATTGTACTGGAATAGAATTTCAAATCTTTTTTTTTTTTTTTTTTTTTTACATACACAGATCTGGGAATAACAAGTCAATTATTCAAGCAATTAAAGGAAAAAAATAAATAAAAGGATGACTACACTTGACTTCACGGAAGGGAACCTAAACAACCAAATCCTCTTGGAAGCACTCCCCAAACCCCCAGTCCAGCTCTGTACTCACCTAGCAAAACACCTTTGCGGCGACCCAGCTCCTAACTAGCACCCTCGTAGCTTTAGCGCCAACCTCGTGCCTCTTCACACAACATGCTCCCGCAGCTATTGTATTCAAATGGCCAACGTCCTGTGGCTCGCAGAACCACACACAATTGGTGGGGCAGCCCTTGGGGGAGCTCCGGTCGTATCCAAAAGCCTTCCAATCTGTTTCCCCCCACACGCTTCCCCACAGACAGCTCAGCAGTCTGACAGTCCCGTGCAGTGACACTTTCTGTTTAGCGGAAAGCAAAAAGTTACAGCATGGTGACCCAATACTTGGGTCACCATGGTTGATGGGGAAAACGCACCTACGCCCTCACGCTTCCTATAATCAGATACCTACCACGGCTTTTGCCCTTGTTAAGACTTCTGGATCGTGAGATTGTGAGATCGTTCACCAAATATGGACCCAACTTACTGAGCGCCGATGCAGACAGTTAATCACGGACCACCAAACACGTGCTAAGCACGCAGATTGCGATAGGAGAACAACACATTACCAAAAGAGAGCGTGCTGGTTCCTTTCTCAAGCATGCCTTAAGGTCCTGTTTACTATCCTCGAAGGAGGAAGTGGACGAAGGCATGGCCCTCTGGCTGTGCACACACACACAGGCCTGCACATCCTGGCTTTGTTCCCTCGCTCGCGTGGAGCTCCTGCATCCTGAGCCCCTCACACGGCTGAGGGCTGCACGGACCGCTTCCAACAGAGACGGACGCAGGAGGCAGGGTCAAAGAGGATCTGAAGCCGAAGCCATCGGCTGGGGCAGGGGTGTGAATGTGTGTGTGTGTGTGTGTGTGTGTGTGTGTGTGTGTGTGTGTGTGTGTGTGTGTGTGTGTGTGTGTGTGTGTGTGTGTGTGTGTGTGTGTGTGAGAGAGAGACCTGGTAGCAGGGTGGATGGGGGTAAATAGATATTCAGCATTTCCATGCTTCTACATTCCAAACCAAAAACCAGAAAGTGAATAAACTAAATGCTATGTCCTGAATCACATCTTGTGTGTTTAGTATGATTTCTACAGCCTCAGACCCCTTCTTATTTATTTGGAGTTATGGAACGGAGATCCAGGGGTTGACTCTGATCACACAGCTCCCTCATATTCTGCCCTGCCACGACATAATGGAGGCCCTTCTTCCCAAATTGTCGACTGACAGTTACACTAACACGCTCACACCCACGCCTACTGCGCTGTTTATCTACAGACTGCTTCGGAGAAACATCCCAGAATAACCTTTCAACCAATTCCACACACAAAAAATAAAAAAGTTTTCTCTTTAATGGATGAGCAAGAGTCCTGGTATATACAATTCAGCCGTCCAGAGTCTATCCCTCCCACTCTCTTCCTCACTCTCGTCCTCCCTTCTAAACAGTGTTTAACGTTTTGTTAACGTGGCGTTGGTTCAAAATAGAGATCGAAAAACATATTCCCCCAGCTGCTGAGCAAAGGGTTCCTGGGAGCCATCGCTCCCGTCGCCGTGGCGATGAAACACTCACTCGGTCGAAGCTGCTCATGCTTCCGATGCTCCCCAGGCGGTCGCGCATCCGACTGGCACCCTGGGGAGACGGGAGACGTGGCAAGGACGGCTCCGTTAAACAGGGTGTCAAAATATACACAGAGCACATGGAAAAGTACAACTGCTTCTGACATCTTTTTACTACAGGCACTGTGGATTTTATTAAATGCTATTCTCAATATTATAAATTATGAATCATTAAACACAGAGGATAATCAACATTAAAGGCACATTCAATTGGTCAAATGAAGATGGCAATGATAGTTAATTTGGGAAGGGGGCTCTATTGTGAATTATTAACCACTAACCCACATTGAATGAAAAAACCACTATTGCTGGCCTGTGAAATCAGAAAAAAACTGGATACAAAAAGCTTTAACTTGTATTGGCAGGTCATTGTTTGACCCATTCTCTCTCTCTAACAACAGATTGTATCACAGGACTCTGTTGATGATGGAATTATAGGAACCCTTACTAGTAGATATGGGTCAACCCCAAATCCCCATGGATGAAAATGATACAGAAAGAACGCAGACACACACACACACACACACACACACACACACACACACACACACACACACACACATACACACACAGGCCGCCGGCATACAAATTGGAAAGGAGAATAGGGATAGAATAGCCATCTGAAAAGATGAAACGGTAAAGTAAAAGCAAATCAAACTTGGCGAGATGGGGTATCTGGAGGATGAAACGGCAGCGTACCCGCGTGAAGATGTTCTCCAGGGAGCTGGTGAGAGAGGTGCGAGCTTTGTTCTTCAGGATGTCCAGTTTGAAACGACCACCGGCGCCGTCTCCTGCTGCGCTGTTTGGCGCGTTCTGTCACGAAACACCATCGCAACACAATATATCAGCATGGGGGCCAGGGTACCTAATGTAACAGCATGCTACACAATGTAACAGCATGCTACACAATGTAACAGCATGCTACAAAATATGACAGCATGGTACACAATGTAACAGCATGGGGGGCCAGGATACCTAATGTAACACCATGGTCCACAATGTAACAGCTTGCTACACAATGTAACAGCATGGTACACAATATGACAGCATGGTACACAATGTAACAGCATGCTACACAATAGGACAGCATGGTACACAATGTAACAGCATGCTACACAATGTGACAGCATGGTACACAATATGACAGCATGCTACACAATGTGACAGCATGGTACACAATGTAACAGAAAGGCGGCCATGGTACACAATGTAACAGCATGGTACACAATGTAACAGCATGCTACACAATGTAACAGCATTCTACACAATGTAACAGGATGCTACACAATGTAACAGAAAGGCGGCCATGGTACACAATGTAACAGCATGGTACACAATGTAACAGAAAGGCGGCCATGGTACACAAGCCCTTGTTGAATAACTCCTGTTCTTTATTTTTGGCAGACTGAAAGCGAGACACAACTGAATCCACTCTCACACAGTAATAATAATAAATGTGTCCTAAGGCACATAGTCCTGCGTCAGGTAGTGGTTAGTAAGACAGGTTGAAGTGCAGCGCAATTTAAAACTGGAATATGCCATCGATTTCAGCTGAGGAGGTTATGTTCCATCAAACATCAAGGTCAAGGTAGGTTGACTCTGAAAGGTATGCCCTCACGGCAGGCTTCAAAAGGCATTACCAATCGCACACTGAAAATTATGGATTATGAAATCTAACCATAATTTTGGGCAAGAGAAGTCAAGCACCACTTATTCTACCAACAGTAGACTCTTCAGGGGCTTTTAATATCAGTCTATATTTTAGAAATCCTGAAAAATGAACTGAGGGATTTACATTTGTTTGCGTGCTGGAAGTCGTTGCTGTAGGTGTGGGCGGGGCTAACACATCAGGGCTCAGGGCATAAAGTTGTCATTGTTTCTGAACCGAGATCCTCCAACTGGAATTGGGTGAACTCCAACTGAATACAACCTTGGAAATTCAGTTTTCTTTGGAAGAGGTCCCAATCTGCAGCCAGCTCAAATGAAGGACTTTTCACCTTTAGAAGTCCTCCAAACACATAAATTAAAGTACTAACCTGCAGACACTTAATAATCAAGATTAATCTAAATTCTTTAGGACATGTTTATCGAGTGTCGGGGGAGGGGACAGGACATTGGCGTGCACAAGGACAGAAAAGGAGGGGGAGGATTGCAGTATCAACGGTTGCTGGATTGCAACGTGATTCAGCATGTCTATCGATTCATAAAGCTCCCCCCCCCCCCCACACAAAAGCTTGCACCAAGTCTGTCGTTACCTGCGGGCACTCGCCGATGTGGAGGTGGGACTTCTGTTTGGTTTCACACAGCGTTCTGAGATGAATGATCACCACCTCGTTCTCCTCTTGCTCCGACGAGGGCTTCATTTTCTGCGGGCAGGGACACAGACACATGGGCACTTTGTTAGTGCTCAGCCGCTGGAAGCATGTGACCCCCGGTCACAACAGTAGAACGAAAGGTGAAGCCGGGTAATTTCATTTCTTATGATCAGCTGTGTCTACCAATCAATCACCAAACACCGGTTAATAGTTCACCACCTCGACCTGTCAAAGAAAAACGTTATCCCTTCCATCTGCGAGGGAAAGAGTCGATGCTCACCGTAACTCGCTCGAAAATGTCCACCTGCTCGTTCTCGCTCATTTGCGAGAGGTATTTCTGGATGCCAATCTTGGCCTTGGGAGGGTAAAGGCCTGGAACACATGGAGGGATCCAGAAGACTTGTTAGACGGCTTTAACGGCCACAGAGTAAGAAGAGTCTGCTATGAAAAAAACTATAAGGGGAGATAGGAGGCAATGTGTGCATGCACGTCTGTCTGTCTGTCTGGTTGTGTCTGTCTGGTTGTGTCTGTCTGGTTGTGTCTCTCTAGTTGTGTCTGTCTGTCTGGTTGTGTCTGTCTGTCTTTCTGGTTGAGTCTGTCTGTCTGTCTGTCTGTCTGTCTGTCTATCTATCTATCTGGTTGTGTCTGTCTGTCCGTCTGGGTGTGTATCTGTCTGTGTGTCTGTCCGTCTGTGTGTGTGTGTGTGTGTGTGTGTGTGTGTGTGTGTGTCTGTCCGTGTGTGTGTGTGTGTGTGTGTGTGTGTGTGTGTGTGTGTGTGTGTGTGTGTGTGTGTGTGTGTGTGTGTGTGTGTGTGTGTGTGCCCTCACCCTCGATCCTCTCACAGAGCTTGTGCAGGCCGTGCATGGGGCAGGCTTCACACAGCTGCAGCGGGGTCTTGTTGCTCTGCAGGGTGGCGGCCGTGCTGAAGGCCTGCTTCAGGGTCAGCATCACCTCGTCCACCTGACACACACACACGAAAACAAACACACGTACACAAACAGGCGCACAAAAACACACACACACGCAAACACACACACACAAACACAAAGACAAACACACGTACACAAACAGGTGCACAAAAACACACAAACACACACACAAACACACACACACGAAAACAAACACACGTACACAAACACACAGACAGGCGCACAAAAATACACACACACACACACACACACACACAGGCCGGTACAAACACACACAGACGCACGAAAACGCACACACACACACACACACACACACACACACACACACACACACACACACACACACACACACACAGGCAGGTACAAACACACACAAACACACACACACACACACACACACACACACAAAACACCCACACACCCAAACACAGGCACAAATACACACACACACACACACACACACACACACACACACACACACACACACACACACACACACAGAGGAAAACAGGGTCAGGATTGATCAACCATTAACAATAACAAAAAGGGTTCGAGTTTAAGGACAGGAAGTCGGTTTGTTTTGGAAGAAGTCTTGTCATGTCAAGGTGACTCACCAGAGACTCATTGGCACACTGGAAGACAAAGCACACATACTGGCTGGGACCGGACTCTACCGGGTCACGACAGATGAATCCAAAGTGGTCAGTCTGCTTTATCCCCTGTAGGAGACGTGAGGTCAGGAACACAAGCAAAGGGTCAGCGATTGTCTTTGCACAGCAGCAAAGGAAAAGCTATACTCCACCAGTGCTATTGTTTTTAATGAAAATCTAAAAGGTCAGAGTGCTCAAAACAGTCATGCAGAAGAATTTAAAAAACAATTACAGACATAGCAGCTCTAACACAGGATCTAAGGAGGGAGAATGTGACCAAAAAAGGATTAAATCGCAGCTTCTTAGCTTCGTGTCGGGACCGTAACCGAGACCGAAGGGATACGATTCAGTGTAATGAAAGCCAAAGGCAGTCAATCTAACCTGAGAGCAGGACGATATATCCTTAAAGTTCTTCTCCAGCACCACTGATTTACTGTCCGGACTGATGAGGTTCACTTCAAACCGGCCCACCTGTGAAGTGAAACAAGACCAAGGCCAGAGCAGACAGAGCAGCAATCAATCAGGTGTTTGACCTTCATGTGTGATGGTTACAAGCAGCTTCATGAGGAACCACATTACTCTCCCTGCACTCTCCTCTGTTTCTCATAACGAAAGTCTCCTTCAGCGTATTTTCAGACACACTCAATAACAACACAAAATCAAGGTTACCGTTCCTGGGTCAATTATTTTTCCCATAATTGACTGCAACAGAGTTTCATATTGAGTGCAGTGTACTCCTTTTCCACATTAGCTCCACTTTAGCCAGCTAATATTAGCTCTATTTCTATGGCCCTAATATTAGCCTTCCTTTTCATCCAGCGAATATACATGCTAAATGGATGAGTGTATGGGGAATGGCAGAGGGTTTGTTTGGGCTCAATGCTTGTTATGAAAAAGGGTATCCCAGTGTGTGGGACCAGTGTTAATAAGTAACAACAACAAAAATAAAGCCCAAAGCCCGGGTAGTGGCTGTCAAAGTGAGGCAGGAATGGTCTACGTTGCAGCCTGCGACTCCACCCCAGCCCCCATTAAAATGATTTACAGCCTGCTATACCGGCCACTACAGACGCCAGCCGACTGGGCTAAATGTAGAAAGGGATTGAATGACAAACAGAGCTGAAGCCAGCGGCCATGCCGTTTATTCTAGTGGAGCAGAAGGCAGGAGTGTTTAACCCAATTATACAAACAACATGTGACTGATAAAAAATTGGTTGCCAGTGCTTCTAAATAATAAAAGGGGGGTAATGTAATTTGTATCTGTAAAACTAGACAATAATTCTGAGGACATCGAATGAGTGGGGCCATTTGAAACCTTTCATCACATTCCCTGTCGTCGCTTCCTCCATCCATCCAGAACAAGCATATACCATTCATTCCCCTCAGCGAGCTGCAAGCCATTGAGACCCACATATGAATGGATCCCATGGTTCCTCATGAAAGCATGTGCTTGCACCTTCTTCCGCATGTTCGCTCACAATTCTGTGTGATATTGTGTGTTGTCATGGCAACCCGTGTGTTGGTACCATCAGAAGAGCGACACATTAAAGACATGGATAGGCCTAAAGCTTATGATAATAGCCTGGATCATGGTGAAAGATGGACCTTGACTTACGTCATTACATTATACTCGGTTGATCTGTTATTTACTTTCAGTGATGGACAGGTGTGTCGTTGTTTTATCAGGTTAACTACATCACACATGACTTGTGTGATTGTCTGCTCTTAACTTTTATATTATTATTGTCTGTTCTTAATAATGAAGTGCCTACGGCTGCTGAGGGTATCTAGGTCATCCGAATTATCATAAAATGTTTGTCTATTTTGTTTCTGCAATAATTTATTTTCTAACACTTAATTTCTCTGTTTATATGCTCCATAAATATCTTATGTCCCGATTATTTTTCTTAAAACATTTATGGGGCATGGTGTTTACAGAGCTCCTGCCAAGGGACGACAGATGATAATGAGCTCCAAGCTTTATGGGCTGCAATACAGTATATGTACTGTGCACATCCCCTGTGTAGTAAACATAAATAAAACAAACAAATCTCCATACTGTTGTACATTGTCCTACTGTGCTGCACTTTCACTGCAAAACTATTCCGCCTCTGGAAATCAATAAAGTCTTAACTTGAACTTAAAGGCTCAATAACTCCTTATGTTTGTTAGGGTTAGGGTTATTTTGTTGATGATTTTTTTTAGTTTTTAATTGTCAATAACTACACCTGAAGAAAATACTTTTGTTTTGAGAATTCTAACCCCAGTCCCTGATTGGTCGACGGCGTACCTGGAAGAGCATGGTGCGGTTCTTGTCGGCGTCGGACGGCTGCACGTGGTTGGGCGCGCTGGCGTGGCGGCGGCGCGCGGGCGCCATCATGGCCGTCTCCCGGGGCCTCCTCTGCACGCCGCCCGCCAGGCTGCTGCAGCGCGTGCGGAACTCCTGCTGCTCCTCGAAGCCGGAGTCCTCCAGGATGCATTCTGGGAAACCCCCCCGCAGACTGCCCTGGCTGGCGCTGCCAGACAGGCTCCTTCCTGGTGGCGTGGGGCACGGACACACGCACAAGGTCATACGCACGCACACACAAGGTCACATCCAGCACGCACACACAAACCACATGTCATGTGCACACGTCAAAGAGTCATATGTGCGCACACATTGATGAGCACGCACGCACACACAGTCATGGGCACGTATCAAACACACAGTCATCTGCACGCAACAAACCGTCGTATGCACGCACACATTGAGGCGCACGCACGCACACACAGACGTGTGCACGTGTACGTTGATACACAGGCACACACACAAATTCATATGCATGCGCGCACGCACACACACACACACACATTCAAATGCACAGTCACACACAGTTATATGCACGCACGCAAACACAAACAGTCATGTGCACGCATCAAACAGTCGTATGCACGCACATATTGATGCGCACGCACGCACACAGTCATATGCATGCACGCACGCACGCACACACAGTCAAATGCACAGTCACAGATATATGCACGCACGCAAACACAAACAGTCATGTGCACGCATCAAACAGTCGTATGCACGCACAAATTGATGCGCACACACAGTCATATGCAGGCACGCACACACAGTCAAATGCACGCACATACACAGTCATGGGCACGCATCATAAAGTCATATGCACACACACATTGATGCACATTGATGCACACGGTCATATGCACCCATGCACGCACGCACATATATTCATATGCACGCACGCACGCACGCACACACACTGGACTGCTTGACGCCATCATTGAAGCATCTTGATAAGAGAGTCCTCCCTCTCGAGGCCCCTCCCCAACCACATCTGAAAGGCTTCATTTAAACAGGCCCTCAAAACCCACCTTTTTAAGATGACCTTCAGAATAAGACTAATTTCCTCCTTGAATTCTTTACTTCCATTCAATTTAGTAAAGAAACGGCCACGCAGGGGCAACACCAAGGACACGGTGCACACACACTCAGCGATAGTAGCGGCCCTCAACTAAAGATTTTTTGAAGGAAAAAATACACAAAGTCGACACAGAGTGTTCCGGAGGGGCCTCACCTTGAACGTCCAGGAGCTCTGTCTGGAGGCTGTCCGTGTCCTCCAGGCTCTCGTTGAGGACGTCAGACAGGGGGTCCCCCTCCCCGCCCACGGTGAACTCCACCGGGCAGCCGTCCGCGGAGGCTCGCTGCCCGCTGAGCAGACGCTGGCGCTTGCGGTCCACCTCGTGCTGTCGGAACTTCTCGATGCAGTCGTCCACCAGCGTGGTGGGGGCCTTCTTCTGGCCCACCGTCACCTAGGAGGTGTTTGCTTTGGTTAAGGTTTCAGCCTTCATTATCTTTTGACATTTAAAAAGGTGGTGTGAGATTTGGGAGCCATTGTTGGCTTGTAATTTGATCGTAAAGGCATAGCCATCTGTCCGCTATTAATCAGTGAAATGCTTTGTGACAGTGTCTGTTTTGAGTTTCCCTGATTGGTTCAGGTAATCCATCTTGCCCGTCAATCACAGGTAAGTGATTGCAACACTCAATGGTGAAGAAACGTATGGAAGGAGGGGGCAGAGAGTGAAGGGACCTTTTTTAGGGTTATTTGTTCCCTAAATTGTGTCCTCCTCTTTTCCTGCTCCCTCTCTCCGACATGGTCAAATCTTACCTAGAGCAGCTTTAACACACGACACTGTAGTGTTTCCCTCACCTTGCCGCAGTACAGGACCTCGTACTTCTGGGAGTTGTAGAAGGCTTCGTCCGTCTCCTGTTTGGGCTTGGCGTCTCCCTTCAGTGTAGATTTGGACACTTGGCGAATGCTGCTGATGACCTCAGAAACCTGACGTGGAGACGACAAGGTTAGGGTTTTCACCGACGTCAGAAGGGAAGGCACAGGGACAATCAGGGTGGAAGGGAATGTAAACCCATCCCTGCTGGGGGCTACATTACGTACACTACGTAAGCAAGGAAAGGGATCGAATGGATTGTTACTTCAAGCCCAGAGGAAATACAAAACTAGCTTCACAAGCTAGCAAGACGTTTTATTATTAACTCTCCTACTGTTCTCTCCATTCACTGCCTGAAATGTGTGTATTCACTAGAGGATTGCATACAGTACAGTGTTTAAAAGAGGTCTGTAAGATATTGTGGCATTGTAAAATATATGTAAATAACAGTCCGATATCCATTCAACAACACAAACACTGTGGTTGGCAATGCACTGACTTGCGGCAACAAGAAATAGATCAAAGACTTGCAGAGAAAAACAGCGGCATTACACTTAAGAACATTGTTGGCAACGGAAAGATAGACTCTGACAGAATAACGGAGACGGAGCTTGCTGGGGCTTTGGGCCAGCGAGGGACACGCCCGGACTCCATGAGAGCAGAGACAAAACAACCCTGGGAGAAAGGAGCAACATGAAGGTCAACTGCTGGGATTGTCTACTGTGGCACGGAACTTATCGCGGTCCTGTCACAGCCCTCCATTCTTGAAAGTAAAAATCTGGGAACGTAAATTACACAAGTCAAAGTGGTGATTGCCAAGCTTTATTTAAGCCTAAGCGGAAATGAGAAAAAGGGTTTGTCCAAGTACTGCGGCGGCATGATTCCTACTGTGGTGGGAGCTGAGCGAGGACACGTTAGAGGCTACACACATAAACACAATCTGCTACCAGACAGTTCTGACAGACCCAATTGCTGTGGATTACCGATGAATGTGGGCTTCTTTAAAATGAAATGGAGAGTAATCAGAGTCAAGGTCAGCTCAACAACGTGTTTGAGGCAAACATTACTGCCTAACCAAACAGCAGCACTGCACTCTGCACACATGCACTCCTATTGGGATCTCTGATAAGAACAACATGCATTCTGCAGTTCAAATACACCTGGGCGCTTTGGATGGAGGGAAAAGCACCAAACCAAAACAACATAAACCCGGAACCATTGGAACTGATACCAGGGTGTTAAGGAGCAATGGCATCCCATAGGAGGACAAATTCCTGTTATTAAGAGAAAGGAATTCAGCCTCATAGAGGCTAAAATCAGGTGGTTTACCTGACCACCAGCATGTTGCTGTGGCTACCAAAGTCATTTTAACAGCACACTCTGTAAAGGTCACACACAAGTGCTTCGACTCCCTGGGGTTGGGAGCCATGCAGCGCTAGATATAGAGGCCCCTCTGTTGAGACAGAGAATACATCGTCCTCTTGCCGAAATCCCCAGCGCTCAGTAGGAGAGGTTAGAGAGCTGGGAGGGGCTGAGATCCTGCGTGTCAATTGGCTGAATCCTCTGGAATTTCTTGAGGATCTTCCAAAAACATTTTTTTTTAAGATTATCGTAGATGCTAACCTTTGGAGAAAAGAAAGTTGTGAAATCAAGCTCAGTAAAAGCATACCCAAGTAGTGTCCAAACAGAGCATGAGTCAATGATAACACAAATGTGTATACAGAAGTGTTTTTCCTGTCCAGTCCAATGTATAACACACCAGTTAATGTGCACAGTCTTCATTTCAAAAGTGTACAAGGATGTGCACTGTGCACAACCTATCACTTTGAACTTCAAAACATGCTTTTGAAGGCTGGGCGACTACACAGCGGTTTCTCCAACCGTCCCTGTAGTGAACGGGCTCAAATAAACAAACAGAAGTGTCGATAACAAGTACCATAAATACGGGTGAATAAAGTAATGGACACAGCAAAGTATTGTTACCCACAGACCTAAGGCTGTTTACAGACAATAGAAGGTCTCTAAGCGTTAATGCAAAGACCTCGCCAAGCCCCATCATTTATTAGAGGAACATAGGTGTGCAGTGTGCACCCTATCTTGTCAAATCCCTTCCCAATCAACGAAACCATCACACGCTGTGACCTATACCATAAAAAAGAAGCACTGTTGGATTATTCATGAGCACCATGACGGCCCGGTCCGGCACCATTTGATCCGATTAATTATTTGTAGTGTGAAACCGATACGGAGTCAATCCGGCGTTGAGCAGCCAGGGAAGGCGTGTAGAGTACAGAATGCACCGATGAGTCATGTGGCGCACGCAGCGACCAGTCTGTACTTCTCCGCCCACTTTGCATTGTTTCACGCACTGCTTTTTATCTCCCCGATCCCATGACGACTCGTCCGACGTCAGTCCCTTGCAGACAGTATCAGTAACACTTCTTGGTTCGTGTGCGTGTGTTGGTGTGCGTGTCTGATATGGAGCCTACCATGCAATTATAACCTAGTGCAGCTGGTGAGGGCTTAGGGGCGGACTAAACGGGATTGTCCTTTCTGAGCTGGGTCCGTGTGACTCAGCTCCTGCCTGGTTTTCTTGGGGCAGGCTAATAACGTGAGCAGACACAGCGGCTGGCACGTAAGGACCACGTCTCGGTTACACTTAGCGGAATCAGAGTCAGAAACAGATTCATTGCCAAGTAGATTTTCACATATAAGGAATTTGTTTCCAATAAGCCCGTATTGGGACAATACAGGCGAAAACAAGGTGACTAGTGATAACAATAATGATATGCTTATAGTAGCAAATAGAGTTGCATGATGCCACAAGAGTGTAATGAAAAGGAGGGATGACATAAGCCTGATTTGGTGCCCAATAGGAGTGCAGGATCAAACCTATGATGCAGGCTGGTATTTGTTGACACGCTTCGACAGAAGAGGGTTATCATCATCAGGGCTGTCCAGATAAGGGAAGAAGAAAGCTAAATAGTTTCAAGTGTGTCAGAGTATGTGTCACACTCACAAGAATAAAAGCGACATGAATACATCTACATAAATCAATAATGACTTCATTATAACTGATGAATTTATAAATAGAACAATACATAAATAAATAAATAAATAAAAAATAAAAATAAAAATAAATAAAAATAAAGCAACTTTATTTTAACTGCTAAAGCCTATTTTTGGCTGACCGACCTCTTAAAAGAGACAAACGTCTCCAATGTGCCATATATAAACACATAGGGGGCGTTGTTGGGGTGAATACACCTGTTTGTTTAAGTTACAGATGCGTTTTAACACAGCAGCCGAACAGAGCTATTCCATTGTATCCTATGTAGAAAGCGCATTGGAAAATTTTGGACTACTTTATCAGGCATACGGCCATAAAGTCTGGATGTTGTGATTGGCCCAGAGCATCAACAGGCTACGGCCTCTTTAACAACACTGAAGCCGGCATATTCCCTCCTGCCTGACCACTAGCTACTTCTGCCCGTCTCCATGCCGGCACATAGGATGGAGGATTTAGGAAAATGCTTTGGAACACAATGCAAGAGTTATTTTGTTTATCCAAGAATAGCAGTGCAAGTGACTTTATTGTCATCTTTGCTAGCACCAAAATACTCTGTAATCCTTATTACAGAGTCCTTATTGATATACAAGACCTAAATCACAAATCGTTCAGATCCCCAAAGCTTTGATGCTGTCATCAAATTCTAAGATGCCATGCTGTCAAAGGCGCTCAAATCTGAGATGGCTTTCCCCCTGCCGTCATCCAGATTGGAGAACAAACCACTGGGTCTCCTAGCAGTTAACAAGTGAGGTCAAGAGATCCCATCGGGCTACTTTTCCCAAGTCAAACACAATCAGTAAACACTGTGAAGGCACAAAATGACCACCGCTGAGCTGATAATGGCCCAACAGGAGTGAGGTCAGTGTGCTATTTGTGCCCATGCTATGCCAGTCTCAGCCCCACCCCCCTAGACTCTCAACCAGGTCAAAGGCTGTGACTGCAAGCCAACGGATTTGTTTCGATGCAGCCCCCTGTGACTGTTTGTGTGAACTCACCCTGTTAGTTTATAGCTGTGAAACTTTAAACTTTGCTTATATTGTGTGCAACGTGTCATTGTGCATACTGTAAACTGCGTACAGTGGATTTCAAGCTGACAAATGTCCTGAAATGTCTTTAAGACATAGCTATTCCAATGTCTAAAACAGCTAATGAAACATAACAAATGAAAACACTTGTTTTATTCTTAGAAGCTGCCACAGACAGATAATTAATTAAGACACAACAAAGACACAGCTTGTGTGTTTTTCTTCACAAGTGTGATATAATGGGTGTCAGTGGAATGCCGACTGCCTAGTTTCAGACCGCATCCACACCGTGAAAGGAGTTCAGTGGAACCAAAAGCATGGATTATTTACATCTTCACATAAATAATGTAAACAATTAACGTGGGGTCTTTACAAACCGACCAAATCCTTTAATGTTGTGGTGAGAACCTCATCATATTTTAATCTATATTATAAAAAAGACATTTGTCTGTCATACATGTTTATGTGACAAATGTTATGAGTAGCTCAATATTTAGATGAGCGTGCAGGGTGGCCACGGTTACAGCGTCTATGACTCATCACCCTTTCCGATGGCCCTGCTTTCCTCTCCGATGAGCCACGCAATATGACTCCCGACTCAGTTCGAACCTCGTCACATCATACCGACAGGTGCAAGAAATCGGTCTTTCTTTAGGCTGTTTACCCGTGGCTCTGCAGAGGAAACTCCACACACGATCAACTTTCTTCAACTAAAGCAACTATTTCAGTTACTAATTTTAAACTTGTAGTTCTGACAGCACAAATAAAATTAAAAGAAAGAACAAAAGGAAAGCTCCTGTTCCCTGTGGTACCGGTGTAATGCTCTTATCAGGACAGTACATCCGTACTACCGGTGTAGTGTTCACACCAGGACTGGTAAGCAGACAAATAATGCAGTGTTCAATGAGGTAATGGTGTGGGTTCCACATGGTTCATCTTGCACATGTTGTTAGCTGCTTGCTACCAAACCTGTTAGACTTGCGTAACCGTAATAATGCAGACTGGGGCCCTCTCATGGCTCACATGTCTGCATGTGCTCGGATGTACAGAGGAGGTACACGAGTTCCTCCTCTCTGACGTGTAGCATCATACATCATACTCTCTCTCTCTCTGTCTGGTTTCCCCAGAAGACAAACAACCCAGCTCTTGGTTTCTACATACCAGGGGAAACCTGATAGCCATGCATGCAGACCGATCCCTAGAGATACATGTGAGTTACTGTATGGACGACCTGTGCCCCATTTCCTGGTTGACATGGGAAAATGCTAGCACATTGCTGGAGAGCATGGCTTTAGGCAGGCCCCAAGTGGCACCTTGCTTCATGCATATGTCAGGAGTCATGACACACCACCCCAAGCTGTAGGGTTTATGATACAAACAAACATACAAATGCATGCAGGCCAAGCCCGAGTTATCAGTATGAGACACCTTCACTTCTTCAGCATGCATACTCCAATCAGAGCAGACCAGGAGCCATACAATGTGTGTGTGTGCGTGCGTGCCTGCGTGCCTGCGTGTGTGTGACAGTCTTAACTCCATCCTACTCTTCAAGTAGGATTCTCAATGTTTATGTTAAACATGATAATCAGGTTAAATCTAAAATAGGGTTTCTTTCCATGAGACAATGGGCCAGATGTTCGATCCACCGCAAGGGAAGGATCATGGGATTATTTTGAAGGCAAATCTAGGTTGCATTATCCACAGTAGCCTTGGCCCAAATCCTTAATACTAGAAACAAACAATGTTGTTTTGACTGGGTTGTTATCTATGTTGTCTGGGCCCATTCTGAAATAAATTAAACCGAAAAAGGTATCTGATTCCAGGAACTGGAACATCATTACAGTCTTTCAGGTTCCAGTCAGATCAATTGTATTACTCCCCTCGTGAAAGTAACGCAAAAGCATTGTAATGCGCTATTGCAATTGGGTACTTTGGTGTTACTGGTGCTGCTGTGTTTATTTCTGTCACCTACCTGGTTGGGGTCACAAGCCTTGAAGACGTGACACGACATCTGGGATTCGGGGTTGTCTTGTTGCCCCCGGATAAGGTAAGCAAAGTAAGTGAGATCATTGCTGTTGTGAATGAATCGAGAAATGAGCTGTGCTTTGTGTTCAAATATGAAGACAGATGAGTTGGCGTTATTGGAAGGGACGCATCTGATGAATGGAGGTATGAGCACAAGCTGAACTTCCCTAGCCTGGATGGGACCAGAGTCGTTTTTTTCGCTCTTCCTCCGAATTTCGGCCACCAGCCACGGCAGCATGGGCAAGGTAGTCCGTCTGTCCAAAGCGGACGAACCGATGTACCACAAACTGAATCGTTTGTCCGATTTCGGTGGGCTGTTTTCCTTTTCCTCTTGACTCTCCATCTCTGCTGATCTGATTATTTTCTTTCTTGTGTGGACAAAAACTTAAATGACAGCGAAAAAAACTAAACAAGATATGAATATTTAATATATGGACGGCCCGGGTATACAATTTGCCCCTTCACGAAATAAGATATTACCTAAACATATTTGCATACGTCCAAATATTTTTAAAAAGTCACACAATAGCTTGTACGATCACGCACCATGTGCTCTGTGTGTCGATCATAACAGTCCTTTGATACTTGAAATCGGTAGGCTTAATGATCGAAGAAAATGTCACAAATGGTACTTTTTGTCATGCATTTGCTTTTGCGTCAAATGCATAACAATGCATAAGTTCACGATTTTCTTTTCTAAAACGTGGCGTTGGCAGACTCCGAGGTAAACAGTTGTTCATGAACCACACTCCCAGTCAAACGCGTTTCGTCCTGTTGTTGATGTATCTTGCGCGCTACACTAGGAAATTGCATACAAAAAAAATGAACAAAAAAATAGAATGCTGCATCCGCCTCCAGTCCTCCGCGCTGTTTGACAGCAGTCTTCAGAAATTAATAATTCCGTGCGTCTGCAACGCTTCAATGCAGTCTCCCATCCCTGAGATTCTGTCCACACAAGAACGCCTTGGAGGAGGAGTGGCTGTACCTCCATGGGCCTTGCGAAGGGAGGGGAGCAGACCCACAAATCAGTCGGTTCTTTGGTTTGCATACGCGGTAATGGGCTGTCCCGTTCAGCTGTCTAGGACACGTGACCCGCACTGCACCACGCCCCGCCTTCAATACAGTACACAATAGTTGGCATGCCAGTTTGGAAAATTGCTGTATGTTCTGGTGTATCCCGAAATGTGTGCCAAAAATGTTTCCATGTAAAACACGTGCAGCAAGAAGACAATTTAATAAAAACAATTGATGAAAAGCAGACAGCTAGGCAGGTCCACATCACTGGAGGGATAATGTGCTATTTTATTTCAGTCTACATGGATTTGAAAAAGTTGTTTATTTATCTTAATGCTGTACAAATCACTTACGTCTGTACACCACCACACCCGTGTCACATTTCCCATGTTGCCGATACATCGTATTTCACTCCACCCTCTTTTCTCAGTAAAGATAGCAACATGATGCTAGAATAACAAGCAGTGCTGTCGGCTTTATCATCATAAATGGGACTCCAAATGTCAAAACAGATTGCAATTGTGCTTTTATTCATTGTTGTTTGTTTATAAAAACACACACCCCGCCACACATGGGCATATGTATTGAGCACCGCGGTAGGGGATCCCCTGTTGCCATCTGGATGACGCCCATTCCAGAAATAGCGGCAGTGCTACATGTAACATCAGCAACGAACCATAATGCCAGCTCTAAACATAAAAAAACAGTCAGAAAATGTTTGCGTGAGAATATTGATCATTGGATGTCTTGGGTTGCAGTAAAGTTTCAACTCATTAAAAATGTACTTTTTGTCTTGCCTTTACAATAACCATCCATGGTTTGCCGCAATTAGTTTGTTCCAATTTCCTACTACAAATAAGATTGTTGGCACGTTGTTGATTGAATTAATAACTCATGTCTTCATGCACAGCATAAAAACATTTCAACATATTTAACTACAACGGACTATTAGACTATGTTGTGTCAAGAGTCACAAAATATGCTTCTAACATCCGCAATCTCCACACCCAAAGCTTATGTAAATGAGCTGAAATAACTGCATGTTCTTTTATAATACTCTCTCCAACTAACAAAGTTACTTCATTTATATAAACCGTTACCAACCAGTGAACTTGGACATTTACAGCCACCTTGGTAGTCTAATTTAGCCATCTTGATTTAATCCTGTCAAGCTATTTTGCAGTGTTGCACTGAAAAATAAATCAATGCCATCTGATCGGATTCCTACACCGTCTCCAGAACCGCCGCCATCTCCTTGAACTGCTTGTGAAAGTTCTGCAAATACATGTTGTGATTATTAATACTAATAACGACCAATCCTGAATTCGTTAAAAATTGTATTGAAATGAACTGATATTTATGTGTTCATAAGTCACAGTAACACAGACAAAGTTCAATTCAACTGTAGGAAATATTATCAACTGTAATGATATGTACCTGAAACTGTGGAATGGTCATCTCAAAAGACTTCTGACTAATCTGTCCAGAAGGCTCTGCGATCTTCAGCAGCACAGACACAAAGGGAGAGTTCAGAGACCGACATGTATCTGAGCTCACTGCCATGCCGAGTTTCCACTGCATGTCCACCAACTAGACAGAAAGGACAAAATCAACAAGTTGTGTACATACCAAGCTTGTGACCCAGTACTCATGCCATGTTCGAAAACATGAAAGCAACATCAAGTCTGAGCTACCTGCGTACAAAAAGGACAATTTTTATGAAAACTACAGATAGAAATAGGAAGCAAACACACATGCTTATTATAATATTAAAATAGTTTGATCTTGTACCATGCTTTTAGCCTGCCAAATGTACATTAATGGAGGGTCAAAACGGGGTGTGGTCAAACTACAAAATGGACACAATATTTTAGAAATTCACTTTGTGCATGTATTTGATGGTGGGGAGTTGGAATTTGATATGCAAAATGGCTTGAATAATTGCATTACAGTAATCAAAATGGAACGGGCACAAAGGGATCCCCTGCATTCGCGGTTGGAGTATAGTAATAAAAACAAACATGCCTGTCCAATGCTAAGCAAGGCCTGGACCTCCTGCTGGCTATGGACTAGAGGACCTTGCTGGGTCCACAGCTTGTGCACAACCTGCAGGGAGGCTTTGGGCCACTGGCTACAGCCCTCTTCCAGCTTGGACACCAGGTCTCCTGCAGAGAGGTTGCTCTTCCCCGCTGACCTGCATAAGATAACATGGCATTCATTCAAATATTGGAGCTTGTATAGTGAGATTAGTTTTACATTTGCAATATTTGTAATAGTATCAGCTGAATGGATTTAGCTATGGGAGCTGCATGCAGCATAACCAAAGAAACATGAAACCAAGAAAGTACCTGAAAGTCAGCATGAGAAATCTGATAATGCTCTGCAAAGCGTTTTCATCGAGATTCACTCCATTTCTCTGAAATGTCTGCCCAAAATAAGAACACGGGTAAGGAAGAGTAACGTAAAACGGTGATGTGGTCTGAGTGAAGATAAACTAAACTGGATATACTCACATTCGAGATTTGAGATGAATCCACCCCCCTGGTAAGACCTTGAAGGTAACTCAAAATGTGCTGACACTGTAAAGATCACCAGAATATCAAAACCACAACTTCTGCTGAAGCCAAACAGCAAACATTAAATATTCTGCTATGCACATTTTGAGCCACTTGGTGGCCCAAAATATCAGATAATTTTTTAACAACAAAAAGTGTAAATCACATACTGATTTATGACTATTGGATTATTGGTACAATGTGTACAATGTGTTATCCCTAAATGGCATTTAAAATAAGACTATGTATTTGTTTTACGAGAAATATCAGACTTACTGTGTCCGTGAACAGCTCTAAGGAAAGTCTCCCAATGTCACCTACTACTTCGGTTGCGCCGGAAATGCAAAAACAAGGTTATTAATCCTCAATACCTACACTACTGCTTCCCCCAATGAGAATAGTATAGCTTTGCAAAGAAAAGCATAACACTGTAGGGTGGTTCTGGAAGAGTGGAGACCCTGAGCATGCTAGCATCTTATATTGAGTCATAGCACGATCAGACAGTAATCTATGAGAGCAATATGCACACCACGCAATTACATTAATGAGAAAGTATTGCTTGGCTTGGGGTTCACATTTAGCCTGAATATGCTAACTCTTTACAGTAGCATTATCTTTAGGGCACAACAAGACAATCGTCTGTTAGAAACTGAAGTTCAAACACACCGTTGGATGCATCAAGTCCCGGCATCTTAAATATCCGATAGATGAAAATGTGAAAGAATAAGGAACCTAAAATCGGATTAAACTGAGTTATGGTCCGTTGTTATAAAAGGCAGCAGAGCTCCCCCGCGACTTCCATATGTCAGTGTGACACACCATCAACAATTCATCAATTATTTGTCCTAACAATTGTAATATATACCGTATATTGTTTTTTACACTCAATGTTATGAACAACGAGAGAGATTAGCCTGTCCGTAAAGTAAAGCTTTGGGCGTCCACTTCTGGTAAACGGCGCACGTGACCGGACTGTTCCAAGTCACGGGGAATTAACTCAATGCGTGTTTAATGCAACGGAGAATTTTGTTTTTCAAAACTAACCTTAACTGAATGAAAACATTAAAATGTATAAATGCGCAGAATAAAACTTAATTGTGTGATTGATACATAACCCGACATGAATATCATGATTTAAAAATACCCCCCACCCCCCCAGTATTATCTAAGTTCCTGCAATACGGAAGATACGGAAGCGCATGTCAGCTGTCAAAGCAAACAGGCTGTCTGCAAATCTGCTAACAATCTATTTTGTTACCGTTCAGAAACACATTTGCGGAAACATCGTCAGATATGGATGGCAAGCGTTGGTTACCTCTGGAGGCCAATCCAGATGTAAGTATTACAATCACAATAGAGAAGCCATTCATAAATGTATCGTCATTCATTCAGAAGAACGCCATCTCATTTAGCCACTACAACAAAAGCGTGCAGTAAATGTGGCCTAATGTGATAAAGTCATACAAGACTGTTTTGACAATGTCCATTTGTTTTGTTTTTCCTTCTAGGTAATGAACCAAGTAAGTAATTTCAAAGTGATTTGATTTGAATCCTCGGCAAGGGCTGGTGTACCGTGGTTGTGAGTAAAACAAGTTTGCAGCTTTTGCAAAGTGAGCTAACATGTGATGTGAGTCAGTGTTGTTTGGCACGCAGCGCACCTCTCGCTCCACTGCACCACACATATTATAACAGGGTTGTGTTGATGTGAATAAGCAGCTGCGTAGACCTTTTATGGGCCGTGTCTTTAATGTTAATTTCCCCTTTTCAGTTTCTATGTCAGTTGGGCTTGCGTCCAAGCTGGCAGTTTGGGGATGTTTATGGGTTGGACCCAGAACTCCTCAGTATGGTACCAAAACCAGTGTGTGCTGTTCTGCTCCTCTTCCCAGTGACAGAGAAGGTAAAGTCTCTTTGTGCAATTGTAGCTTATAGCCGCTATTAAAACTGTTGTGCAAATCAATTTGTATCCCAATCCATTAACTTATCTGTATTCATTAATGTTTTAAGATTCTACTGTGTTTGACATTATTATTTTAACCCGTAGCATTCAAATTTTTTCAGTATGAGTCATTCAGGTTGAAAGAGGAAGGAAGAATCAAAGAAGAGGGGCAAGAGGTGTCTCCTGATGTGTACTTCATGAAGCAAACCATTGGGAATGCCTGTGGTACAATCGGATTAATTCACGCCGTGGCAAACAACCAAGCCAGTCTGGAATTTGGTAAGTGCTTAACATCTATGTGTAATAACATCCCTATGAGTAATGCAAAAAAATGTGTGCAACGAAGGAACGATATTGTTAATGTTGTGGTTACCACATTGTCCTGCTCACTTCATTAATTCCACATTGACCATCCTCTGTAGAAGCAGATTCTCCACTGAAGAAGTTTCTGCTGGAATCCTCTAAATTGAGCCCAGAAGAAAAGGCAGTCTTCCTAGAAAAAGATGAGGTAGGATATGCACAAAGTTTGAGAAAATATCAAAAGATTAATCTTTTGTAATGGTGTAACTATCTTACCCAATGCTAACTAAATAATGTATACATAAAATTAAAAACTGCAAAATGTCTACCATGCATTCCAGAATATACGCGTTACCCACGAATCAAGTGCACAGGAGGGTCAGAGTGAGGTAGGCCACAAATTGTACCTGTAAACTTATCTTAGATGTACTTTATTATACATTTCCCAACTATACATTTTGCATCAGTTGTGATGGACCGATATGTAAGACGTCTGTAAAATCCGTCTTGTTTTTAATTTTCAGACCCCAAGCATAGATGATAAAGTAGACTTGCATTTCATATCTTTTGTAAACGTCGGAGGACAACTGTGCGAACTAGGTAAGTTGTCTGCCATCAAAACACATGTTTATATAGAAACGCATGCAGATGTTTCTGTATCTAATATTGATGAAAAGATGAATTTCTATGTAACAGCTGAGTAACGCTCTGTCGTTTTGCCTAGATGGCCGCAAGCCTTTCCCCATCGTCCACGGAAAAACATCCGAAGACACTTTCCTGGAGGTAAAATAAATACAAAGCACACCAAGATGCATGTTCACAAGATTGCAGTCAAATGCCATATTTCATGTTGTGTTGTGTTAGATAAGTACAGACATTGAGTAGTATCACTCTATGAGAATGGTGATGAACATTGTTATTGTCATTATGTTTATCATCATTATTTAGGATATTATCCATCTTATGGTGGAAATGTACTGGATATAAGTATTGACCCTTATGGGTATATGTAGGCGTGTATGTATATATGTAGGTAAGTGTATGCATGTATATGCAAACACAATGTATGTATGACATTTGTTTGTTACTCTTAAAATTGTGAGAAGGGGGGGCTGGATATAAGCGGAAGTTTCTGCCCCTACCCTTTGGTTACAACGAAAATGCATCCATTCATTCATTCATTCCAATGTCCTGCAGGACGCCGCAAAGTTGTGCAAAGTGTTCATGGCACGCGACCCCTTGGAGCTCCACTTCACGGTTATTGCCCTCTCCAAAGCTTGAAGCCTGAACGCTTTCTTGTTTATGACACTTCCCTTCCACACAGAAGATTTCAGAATTCAATTCTACTGCCAATCATTCGCAAGTGCTGACCTTTTAAACAAAAGTTCCATTTTTACAAGTAAACCGTAAAGCACAGCCAAGATACTGAAAATATATTTAAAATAAGGAATATTTAAATGATCTTCCATGTCTGTTATGCATTTATTGTGAGGTTTTCAAAGGAATTCAAGTGTGTTGTGCAACTAAAGTACTTACAATTAATTAAAAATGCATATTCACTGTCAAACCCTGTTTAAAACATAATCGGGCTGCAAGTATAGATATTAACACTATTTTCTGTAAATTCTGAAAATATACATTTGGAGGCTGTTGAAGATTAAACTATAAGATAAAAATTGGTCATTACTATTTTCAGAAAGTATTATGTTGTAAAAAGCTTGACTTAAACAGAATGCATACTTTTCAATCAAATTAACCTATTGTAAGCAGTGTTGCACTGAAAAACGTCTTTAAAACAGCTTGACTGCACAATGCCTGGAAAGCTGATTCACTCAAACGTTAAGATAAAATCTTTTTGAAAGGTGCCTATTTCTTTTTTTTATTGAGCTGGAATGTGTGTTGAATAAAAACCAATGAATGACAACCAGATTGTGTAGTCATTTTGCTGAAGCACATGTAACATTAAATGAAGAAATGTCAGTATATAAATGGGGCATCCACCCAAACACACAATTCATTTTTTCTTCTGGCAGACAAAATGGTGTAGCCCAGCATGGTTTTGAAGACCAGTTGATTTGTTTAGGACTTAGTTTTTAGTCTGTAAATTTTCTTTTACTTACCTCTTAATGAGGTTAAACTTAAGTTAACATATTCTTGTCTTCATTTATATTTCTATCTTTGACCAGTGTTTAGCTACCTCAATGGTACGTTGACTGTCTATATAATGATTTACGATGATGAAATTATCAAAAAAGAAATTGTTCATTAGCTTTGGCCAAATGCAGAATGTTTAGATAAACTCTGCTTATTATGGATATTACTTTTGCTCGGGCTCAAGCTACAGAGGTAGCAAAAAGGGTTTAAGGATTCCGTACCAATCAGTCGTTACACTCTAGATGGCATGTCCCAACGTCTTATTGAGTAGTTTGTTTTAGAAATGGTTATCACATTTTCCAGGTGAACACATTGATTTTTGACTGATTATCTCCAGACCCATGTTTTTGTAATTGATTCCCAAATAGGATGATGTCAGGGGTTTTGTGGCAGGGCTTTGGTAAAAAGAAGCATAGATAGTACCTAAGGAGACGTTTGTGTCATTAATCTCTTTATTTACCATTAATCACGTGTTTTAAGAAGGTTCAATATTCTTATTAGTTTAGGTTACATCACCATAACCAATTTTTTTTTTTTACACCTTTTCAATTATTGTTTTAAGACATATACCGAATCGATATTATGAATAGGCCTATGTAGATTTAAATATATAAATACAATAGTTAACATGCCATCACAACTTTTGATGCGCTACATATTTGATTCCGACACAACCCTATGTTTTGTGCAGTCGTCGTCAGGTCCAGTGCAACAGGCGATTAACATGATTTCATAACCAGGTCAATGGCAGAGAGACCCCTGTGCAGCTTGATAACAAACTTTGTTTGTGACGAAATCTCCACCATAGTCGAACTGGTGTATACGCACACTAGTTTGTTTTATACAGTATCAACTACGCCTATTACTGCTAGTCTACCTAATGGCCTTTTCCCATCAAATTAAGAAAAATATACAAATGTCACTCCTAATATATCATAGTCAGACATCTTCCCATCTCCATAGATTATTTACTCGGAATACATGTTGATACTTACATAAGCACATTTCTGCCCCCCTGTCTTTATTCTGCATCGATGTACAAGATAAACACATACGTCGGACCTGTGTGTCAAACACACAGCATTTACCCCCCCTCCTCTAGGGGTTAGGAGTGTGCGGGGCGGGGGGAACATACACAATATCTATAAAGGCTCTCCCCTGAACGGTCTCCAGTGTACACACTCCCCTCTCCACTCCAACGCTACGAACCCCACCTAGGAGCCGGGAGCACTTCAGCTAAAGGACCGCCATGAGCACCATGCTGATCCGCTGCCTCTGCCTGGGGCTGGCCCTGGCACTCAGCCACTCCGCCCCACCGTAAGTCCTTGGACGGCTCTCCCTGAAGCCGCCCTCTGCCGCTGGGTGTTTGTCTGACCCCACCAACCACCTCCCCCACGTTAGGGCATTGCGCTAATTGCAGATCTGCATGCTTTTGTGCTTGGTTGTTGGAGTTTGGCGAAACGCAGTTGGTTTTGAATTATTTGTGTTCTGTGTGAGCCGACGTTGATGATAATGATTCTGTGTGTGCGTGTGTGTGGGTGTGTGTGTGTGTGTGTGTGTGTGTGTGTGTGTGTGTGTGTGTGTGTGTGTGTGTGTGTGTATGTGTGCGTGTGCGTGTGTGTGTGTGTGTGTTTGTGTGCGTGTGTGTGTGCGTGTGTGAGAGAGAGAGCAAGCCCCCATAGTTGCATGGGCTTGAAATTTGCCCATAAAATTAGCATCAGGGTAACAGAGTGATAAGGTGACAAGACAACATCATGCCTGCCGTGTGTTTTATATGCGCTGTTGAATTGTTGTTTGCATTTCTATTTTAGGAACCTGGATATGATGATGGCAGGTAATGACATTCCCACATCATAATACTTACATGAAAAGACACAAAGGAATACAAATCAAGCTGAAAAGTATAATGTTGATGAAAGCATAATGCGTGGGCAACCTGCAACAACCTAATGTGGTCTAAACGGGATGTAATATTTGGCAAATTAGTTGCCTTAAATCGTTTAAGGCCACATCATTTATATATCATTATATTGTGAGTCTGAAGTGCACGTCAGCACAGTGATTGCAGTTTACATCCTTGACCAGTAGATGGAGGTATACCCAGGTAACGCTGGTTACAGTCATCACAACAGCAGGCCCATCGAATATGCTTTTACTCATCTGTAAACTGTACTGTACATGTCATGCACATTGTGAATACGATGCAAGCTACTTTGATACAGATTCATGTATGTACTTCATTTTTAGATATGGGCCATGATCACTCTCACGATTGCCGTGATCACTCTCACGATGGCCATGATCACGCTCACGATGGCCATGATCACGCTAGCGAAGGTCATGCTCACGTTCACGATGGTCAAGATCACGTTCACGGTGTCACTGGTCATGATCACGTTCACGATGGCCATGTTCACCACCACGCCGACCATGAACATGTGGCTCAGATTGACCGCTGTGAGGCTGTTGAGTTTGATGCCATCGTGCCGGACGCTAGTGGAGTCCCCCTCTTCTTCAAAGGTAGATTCAACTAATCATATCTGTCTATCTGCCTGCCTGCGGACAGACAGATAGATCCATGCGTAGATTTGGTCCTTTAGAATATCAGGTTGACGCTCGTTTTCTGTCTTTCAAGGGGACTTCATGTGGAGGGGCTTCCACGGACCCTCTGAGCTGATCAATGGCTCCTATAAGGAACTGATCGAGCAACACGCGGAGCTGGGTAAAATCAACGCTGCGCTAAGCATGAACGCCGAGGATGCTGACAAGCACGCCTTCTTCTTACTGGTAGGGCCATCACACACACCCTTAAACTTGACCTTTCTCCTCGAATCTCACACTATAACCCACAGCTGACAACGCCTAAAGTATGAAGCCTGTGAAGTGGGGATTTCTGAGCAGGTCTTTAAAGTCAGCAATGATTATTTTGCAGAATTTAATTCTTAACTTAAATACACATGCACTAATGCAGTGTCTATTAGCTACCTCCAATGTAATCATCTTGTGAATGTGTCAATGTGAGAATAGGAAAAGAGGGAAAAATCTTGCATCATTTGTTTTTGTATATTTATGTTTATATTTATTATATTTATTATAACATTTTCCAATATGATACCGACAAATGACCTGTTCGTCAAATCTCAGAGTCGTGTGTTTGTGTGTGTGTGTGTGTGTGTTTGTGTGTGTGTGTGTGTGTGTGTGTGTGTGTGTGTGTGTGTGTGTGTGTGTGTGTGTGTTGCTGCAGAATGACAAGGTGTTCAGCTACCATGACCAGACCCTGGAAGCGGGTAATCCCAAGGCCTTCTCTGAGGTATTCCCCGGGATCCCGAACAACGTCGACGCGGCCGTGGAGTGTCCCAAGGGAGAGTGCGTGCGAGACACCGTCATTTTCTTCAAAGGTAAATAAACAATGGAATATGTACGGCTGTTAGTAGGACGAAACGGCAGCATCCAAAACCGCTGTTTCACTTGTAAACGACGGATGCTATGAAAGGAGTGAAACATCCCGATGGGAAAGGGACCATGCCCTCCGGCGGATCTGGAGACTCTGAATTCCTTCGAGTTTGTTTAGCTGATTCTGTGAGGAAAATGTGGAAGCTGCTTTTTCAAGTGTTGCAGGCAGAAATAAAGCATGAAAAAAAGTTGAATACTGTCCACTGTGACTGTCCATATGAACACGGGTGCGCTCTTTCACCAGGCTGTGAGGTCTTCCACTACGAAACCGAAACCAAGAAGGTGAAGTCCAGCCACTGGACCCACATGCCCAACTGCACCTCCGCCCTGCGCTGGCAGAACAACTACTACTGTTTCCACGGGAACCAGTTCACCAAGTTCCACCCAGTCACCGGCAGCGTGACCGGCACCTACCCCAAAGACGCGCGCGACTACTTCATGAAGTGCCCCAACTTTGGTGAGTGACGGGGTTTACCGTTGGTGACATCGAAGAACTTGAGGCAGCCCGATTTGCACGTTAAACTCAAGTTAACATGAATCTATTTTTAGCCCATGTTGATTAACTGTAATATTGTACAACTTTTACAATTGTAAAACTTGAAGTTGTTCCCAATTAATTCTTAGTATTTTGAATGAATTGTATCATTTAATTTGACGGTTAATTAAAAGGGGATACAGTTAAATGATACAATTCAATATAAATACAAATATATAAATGGATACAACCCTTTTTTGATTTTATTAAATCAATGAACACATAATAATTAAATGGCTTGCATATCCTACCTCCCTACGAGTGGCAGCCGGAGCACGACCTTGTTGTTGTTGTTGTTGTTGTTGTTGTAACTCTGTGGTCCAGTCCACTCACTGTGCTGCTGTGTCGCCTCGCAGGGCTTCTGAGCAACCACACAGAGAGGGAGCGCTGCAGCCACGTTCCCCTGGATGCCATCGCCTCCGACGGCCTGGAGAGGGCAGTGGCCTTCAGAGGTCAGTGAGACGCTGGGCACTGGATCCCTTACAAAGGCAATGTTTACATGAGCTGCCTGCTTAAGCTCATGTAAAGGGCCTAACTAACTCTCTCTCTCTTTCTCTCTCTCTCTCTCTCTCTCTCTCTCTCTCTCTCTCTCTCTCTCTCTCTCTCTCTTCCTGTCTCACTGTTTTTCTCTGTCTCTCTCTCTCTTTTTCTCCATCTCTCTGCCCGTCTCTCTCTCTCTTTTTCTCCATCTCTCTGCCCGTCTCTCTCTCTCTATCTCTCTCTGCCCGTCTCTCTCTCTATCTCTCTCTGCCCGTCTCTCTTTCTCTCTCTCTCTCTCTCTCTCTCTTTCTCTCTCTGCCTGTCTCTCTCTCTCTCTCTCTTTCTCTCTCTGCCTGTCTCTCTCTCTCTCTCTCTCTTTCTCTCTCTCTCTCTCTCTCTCTCTCTCTCTCTCTCTCTCTCTCTCTCTCTCTCTCTCTCCCTCCCTCTCACTCCCTCTCTGTCAGGTAACTACTTCCTGCGTGAGGATGAGACCAATAACGACGGCTGGCACGCCTCCCTGGTGTCCGAGGCCTTCAAGGAGGTGCAGAGCGACGCCGAGGCCGTGTTCTCCCACGCTCGCCTGCTCTACATCGTCAAGGTGACGCACCAAAAATAACTCCCATCACAAACAACAACATATTGTTTGCACAGAAGGTCACACATACTTCTCTCGCCATCCACCTGGTTCTCTAGCTTTATACTTGTAGTACCAGGTGGCCCCTCTTAGATTGTTCTTTATATATTTATAATATTGTGTAACATTGTTCAACGTAGGGCTGCTCGATTATGGAAAGAAATCATAATCACGATTATTTTGGTCAATACTGAAATCACGAATATTCAAACATTTATTTTTTAGTTTGAAAACATTATTCATTTATAATATATTATAATATACGTCTTTATATTATTTAATATATGATTCATATTAGGTCTCAGGTTAGCTTGTAGAAACAACACAGTGCGGTGCTGTTTGTTTCTACGTCCGAAGCATTTCATTCAGTCATTTCACATCCTATAATAGTCCTTCTGCTCTAAACCTTGGTAGGACAACCAGGTGTTTGCCTATAAGTCTGGGGAGCAGTACCAGCTCTTAGAGGGCTACCCCAAAACCCTGCAGGAGGAGCTGGGAATGGAAGGACCACTGGACGCTACGTTTGTCTGTGGAGATTACTCTATCCTGCACGTCATCAAAGGTAGGCCTACTGGCTCCAACATCCGAGCTGAAATACTTTGTCATTCACTTTGTCAAAGTGTACATGGTCGTAGCCACCATGTCAAAATGAATTATGGCTTTGTTGTATTCAATTTGTAATTTTTTATAGTGCTACTTTTATAACTGTTAGTTCTGACCAAGTTATTGGATTGGACAAGATGCATTCCATGTTTGCTGATACAGCACTTGGACTTTTCACTTTGAACCCCCTGCTTTACAGTTGTTTCTCAGTAACATTATCTGCAGCCGAATCACAGCCGTGCTGATATTCCGTATAACAGCACTCCTTCATTTTTCCTATAATAAAAATGTCTTACAAACTGACTAGCAATACTATACAATACTATAATACAATGATATGGCAGCTTCCACTGAAAATGAATAAGAGCTTAAGTTAGTAATACATCCTAATTCAGACCCCTGACAATGCTACGGTGTGCTTTGTGTTCCCCACAGGTCAGCAGATGTTCGATATTGAGCTCAGTGTCACCCCCAGAGCCGTGGTCCACGAAGCCAGGCTTCCTTTCCCTAAGGTGGACGGGGCCATGTGTGGCCCCAACGGCATCAGGGTTTTCGTAGGAGCAGAGTATTTTGAGTACAAAACCCCCAAGCTGTTGGCCTATAGCCGAATGCGACCACAGGCCCACAAGATAACCCTAGAGATGTTCGGCTGCGACCACTAGGGGGAGACATTTTCCACCAGTATGGACTGATTTCCATGAGTATACAGAAGGTTAAGTAGGTCTGGCAAGTATAGCAGAAAATGTTGACATATCGAGATCACAGAATGCTTGCTAATTATGCCACACTGAAAGAGGGCCAGCTGTCACTAGTTAAATAAGACAGAGCGAGAGAAGGTCACACTTTACTTCTACACAGCAGTCTGCTTGTACCTGATGACTACTTCAACATTTGAAGGATCTTTTACTTGAATAACATTTAAAGAAAAATAAATACAACTTTGAACCTCTCTGTTGTTGTCCTTTGTTCAGGTGTACAAAATAATGCCTGGGTCACTGTACCATGTGGACTACATTTCTCAGCTGTGTAGTATCCATGAATATAAAATAAAATAATAGGCCTATACTACTGTATCAGTTTGAATCATAATGTGGTGTGATATCAGTCATTTAAATTTACATTTACATTTAGGGCATTTAGCAGACGCTTTTATCCAAAGCGACTTACAATAACTGCATTTGTTACATTAAGTACATTTGTCATAAGAAGTGAAACAATATATTGCTGTCGGTACAGTAAAGATGTTAATAGAACCAAGTGCAAGTATTACAATCGCTAGGCTAACCCATTCCCCGTGTAAAGCAATGATAGCAGCTGCTGTAGATGCTACACAATTAAGTACCTTGAATAAGTGCAATGTACAAGTGCCAGGACGTACAACATTCAACATTCAGTCAAACACGTCCATGGTTCAATTTTAACCTGTCAGCAAGGCTGCTGTTTACTTTGGTTTGAACCATCGCATGGTGAACCTGTCTGACCCCTGCTATCAGTACACCCCCACTTTTAGCCTCTCCAGACCCATTGGCTGCAGTTCTAAAAACATGCACACCCACACGCACACATACCACTCTTACAAGTGCAGTGCAGGAGTCTTTTAAAAAAAGTTTTTGGAAATAATAAGTAAGACCGCAAGCGGATGCTTCTCTTTACTATGGATGGTGACTCAGTGGCCCGCCTGTGCAATGTTAACAGAGCATCCAAAAACTACTCTGTTGCAAATGATTTCCCTTGGAACGGTTTGATAATCTTGGATCTGGTAATATTTTGTTAAAGCAGAACAAAATATGCACATGGTTGGTCAAATCAAACATGAAACAAAATTTCAAATGATTAATCTAAAGTCTTATTTGTGTGACTAGGCAATGAGTAACATTTCCTGGCCTCAGTTCATTTTCGATTATTCAAGTCAGCTATCAAAAAGCCTTTTGGACACAATGGGATAGTCCAACAAAGAATTAGAGCACCGAAACATGAGGCACATCAGTGGCAGCAATCTCGGTTGTTAATGGAAATCACCCAACGCAACTCCCTTAGGGCGCTCTGTACAGCGGGACACTTATTGGATACACATACTCCTCTTGTCATCCACCTGGTTTTCTGCTTTTGTCAGGTAGTAATACTTGTAGTACCAACCGGCACCTCTTAGTTATACCAGCGACCTATACATCTTCATAGCAGTACTCTCATAAGACAGTCTGGATGTGCTTCATACCCAGCTAAAGTTCGATAGAGCCTGCTTTGAGGCTGACCAGTTGGGTCAGAGGGGAGGATTTACGGCAGGTCTGATTATGCCAAACTGCCGTATGTAACCCTAAAAGGTTAGAGTAGCCACATTTGTCCAAAATATAGATTGACGCTTATTCAATACAATTTCAGAGTTAAGCTCAAGTCATCACTTAGAGTCAATTTAACACCTACATGAACATCTACAAAGTAAATATATATCAAACCTCATATTGTTTTTTGTTCTCAGAAAACAGGTTACAGTACAACAGTGTATTACCATAATGTGGCAATACAATAAGGCTGACTAATAATAATCTCAACTACCAATCACAGATATGTAACTGGTACACCTGAGAATAAAAAGTCTTGACCAGGCCTGCTATAAGTGTACAGAGGTAAAAGTATATTGACCTGCGGTTCTTGTGAAATTCTGCTTACTTTGAATACGAAGCAACGGTGCGTGTGTTTGTGTGTGTGCAAGTGTGAATGTGTTTGTTGGAAGTGCATGTGTATGTGTGGGTGAATGTGTGTGTTTGCTGGGTGGTCGTGTATGTGTGAGGGACAACAGGCATGTGTGTGTGTTTGTGCAGGGGTTCATCTGAGTGGAGGTGCAGCCCAGTTCTAACCCATTCTGTACTTTGCCTACTCCTCCTACACTGGTACCGTGTGCGCATCGACTCACGTACGATCCGACTATAAAGGCCTGCTGGCAGCCTGCATTGGGGTACCTTTCACTTTTCTCTCCTGGATCAGAAAGGACACCTCGCCATGAATGTGTTGACCACGACGCTGTGTCTCTGCCTGGCGCTGGTTGCCTGCCACCATAAACAGTAAGTAGAGAGCTGCTCTTTCCCTGGGCTCAGGCTGTATGGCAATCAGAGCATGAGGAGAGAGAACTTATAATTATCAGTCTCATTTACAGCAAAATTACGTTATACTTATAAACCATATACTTAGAGCTGCTATACTATGTCTATGTATTTTTTTATCAAAATACCTTTCAGTTAAATGTTTTATGATTTGCACATTATTTCATAATTAATACAAGATTACATTTCCTTTTAAGGAATATAAACATTTTATGAATATTTCATTGTCTTTTAATCCAGGGATGCTGAGCCAGGTGAGTAAAACATTCATTACAGTATTCATAAAAAAACATACACACTACAATACACAAAAAAATGCTGATATATTGTGCATTTCAGTTTCACTTCAATTTATTCGGTGAAACACATTTTCATTGTCAGCTGTTCCTCAGGTTCAGTGGACATTGCCGAAGAGGAACTGGACCGCTGCAAAGGCCTGGAGATGGATGCTGTGACAGTGAATGAGGATGGTGTCCTAGTCTTCTTCAAAGGTGCAGCTTGCGCGTCACTGCCCCTAACCCTAACCCTACACCCCAGGGCTCCAAGTCAAGTGCTGCGGTCATGTCTAGCTTTATCGGTAGATCCAATCCATACTAGGTCCATTCGCACCTATGAAAACACACTCATTTTTCTTTACGGTTTACAGCATCAACCAAAGGTTGTATATTCATAATAGGAAGGCTACATAATGAGTTGTGGTTTGAGAAGATCAAATCAGACATTCTGACAAGCATGTGCATGTGTTTCATTTGAGACTTTTTCATCCGCCAGGTGACCAACTTTTCAAGGGTTTCCATGGCAAATCGGAGCTGTCTAACGGCTCATACGAGGAGCTGGACGATATCCACTCACTGGACCATGTCGACGCCGCCTTCCGCATGAGTTTCAATGAGAGCAACAAACATGTCTCCTTGTTCTTCTTCCTGGTATAGTGCTCCGACCCTGACCTTATCCCTGAACTTACTCGTAGTCTTCCTTATCACTATCCTGATACCCATCCGTTGACATTGACAAACACTGTGATACAGTTTGATTAACTCGAGAATGAACCTCGATAAGAGCGAATGATCTCCCAAAAGTATTTGTTCTATGTTAGGAGGTCATGAACCACATTTGATGGAATGTTCCTTGTGAACTGCTTTGAACTACTCATACAGAAAGTTTCTCAGGAATGAAAGCAACGTTTGCTTTCTTTGTTCCAGCCACACCCCCAAAACGTCCCCCACACACAAAATCTAAAAATCATCACATACACATCATATGCACATCACACAATGTGAATTCACGTTGAAAATGGATATTTCTCTCATGGCAAACCCTGACTCTCTCTGACCCAGGACCACATGGTGTTCAGGTATATCCATGAGAAGCTGGTGGCGGGCTATCCTCAGAAAATCTCAGAGGCCTTCCCTGGCATCCCAGAACACCTGGATGCTGCCATGGAGTGCCCAAAACCTGTGTGTGAAAACGACACTATCATCTTCTTCAAGGGTACATGCGTGCGTGTGTGTGTGTGTGCATGTGTTCCTATAGAGTAGCCCCCCTCCCCCCCCCCCCCACACACACACACACCCCATTATATATTTACATTAACCTGTAAAGCCCTAGGCCTATTTCACAGGCCTCCTGCCCGAAATGACATGCTCAAAATGAATAGAGTATGCCTCCACAGCTACAAGGGCTATATGAATAAAATTGGTTTCAAAAAGAAGGTATCACCTGTGAGGTGGCTGCAGAAGTGTCAGAATCAATATGGATGTTACGGTGTCAGAGTAAATTCAGCTAGAACATAGTAAGAAATGTCAATTTTCAATTTTCGCCTAGAGAAAACACATTATTTAGAGTGAATACCACCTTGAAACTATGGGATAGTAGCCCAGAACCTTTAGGGAAACATATAACAGCTGATGAGTACCCTGTTCCAGGATAAATGCTAATAAAGTGATTTTAGAGCGGTTTTAGTACAGGTAGGTCCAGACGGTCTAAATGGTGCCATTTGGGCACTTTTGGGCACCATCAGTGCCCTTTGACCTTTCTAAGGTACCAGACTGTAAACCTAATTTTATTTCACTGACATATCGCTATAGGTATTCATTCCATCCAAATTCAACAGTTTTGACTTGTTTTTTAAATTCACCCAGACCATCTATACATTTTCCCAGTCAAAGAAAACAGCAACTTTGAACAAATATAACTAACTAACTAAAACTAACTATATACACTAAGGGCTGTCGTGCCACTGATGGAAGCAGTTCTTTTTGGAGGTGAAGCACAAAGGGACCTGGCACTTCCTGCAGTACAATTAATCCGTGTCCAGTTCTGGCAACAGCAAGTCGTTGTCTTCAGACGAGGACTCGAGAGGGACTACAGTAGCCCCACTGTCGCTAGTAATGATAGCAAATGCCTCCGCAAACGTATAGGTCTTTCTCCTGCCTGCCATTATTTATTTGAAAAGAATAACAAATGGAACAAAAAGGCAAGAAAATACAAAATAACTAGCTAACTACTAGGTAACTAGGAATGCAAACGTTGTAAGAAGCGTGTTGTAGGATCGTATGTCTCTATCTAGCCGTGTCTGCTCTGAGAATGTTCTCGGCGCTTCTGGCGCGAATTACGCTGACCTTCCAGTCAAACGCGGGAAGATATCTTGGGTATGCATTGGTCAATTTGGATGATTGACCCCTCTACCGAACCGTCAGAGCCAATAGAGTCGAGGGACAGTCAAATCGAGCGACCCAAATCCATGTAAAAAAACACCATTCGCCAATCAAAAGTATCACACTGTAAAACGTTTTTTATTTGTTTATTTATTTGGCTGCTGTTTCAGTTCAGTCGTTGAGTGATGGGAGTGATATCATTGGAATCGGTGGAGCCTCAGCTTTCATATGACATAGTTTGTGTGGGTGGCATGAAGTAGCGAAATCGGCGGCGGCCAGAATGTGCGCATGCACGTTTTGCGTGTTTTGCTACGGGCTCATTTAGTTGCTTGGTGTTAGAATTGTGTTTTGTTAAGGTAAAAATGGCTATCATGGGCTTTTAGCTGAGCTCCTTCCCGTTACGTGGATATGCACCATGGACATGTTGGAGCATGGTGGTGCTGTTTACAGCACACGTTGGCGCAGCTGCCCCCGCCCCCAGGGGCGCTCGGGTTTAAGAGGTTAATATATCAGATCAATTGCCTCAATTGACAATCACTGATATTCTACGTTTCATGGTGTAGAAGAGTCTACTTTTCTTTACCAATGCCATAGTTATATTGTACCTTTGTCTTACCGGAGCAGGAAATATTTTATAGACACAACATTAAAGACTCTATCATGTCCGGATGTTTGGGTCTCAGATGAAACGTCCGAGGTCAAACCCCAATGTCCCCAGTACACCTGTAGGCGTCCCTGAGCAAAATGCCTCACCCATACCTGCTCATTACTACATGCACCAAATAAGGCACTAAACCGCTTCACTCTTTTCTCCATCTCCCTGTTGCTAGGCGACGAAATCTACTACTTCGACGTCGACACCAAGGCCGTTATGGTGAAGGAGATTCCGGCCATGCCCAACTGCACATCGGCCCTTCTCTTCTTGGGGCAATCCTACTGCTTCTTCGGAACCCAGTTCGTCCAGTTTGACCCCAAGACGGGGGCGATCCACGGCAGGTGGCCCAAGGAGGCCCGAGAATACTTCATGAGGTGCCCCGCGTTCGGTGAGTTCCGGAAGTGATTTCTCCAGATAAGGATCATCCTGCCGGTGGATTTTGAACAATGTTCCTCATGCACGTCTGGTCCCTCCAGGAGAGGAAAGTGTCCACGTGGACAGAGAGCGATGCAGCCACGTACACCTGGACGCCGTCACCTCTGACGACGCCAAGAGCATCTACATCTTCAGAGGTGCAGGCTTTGCTCTTTAGCACCTCAGCTCGACCGTTTCTGGAGCTTGAGCTGTAACCCTTAGAACTTCCCAGAATAGCGCTTAAACTTGCACGTTGACTCTTAATCCGAAATCATGATGTAAAAGTTTTGCCTGTTGTGAGGAAATGACGGTTGCGTCACCTTCCCACCCTTCGTTTGTCCTCATCTTTGGTTTGTATTTGTGTTTGTTTGTCTGTTTCTTAGGCCACCATTACCTGAGCATGGACAAGGTTAAGGCCACGTCCAGAGCAGGCACCATTGAGAGTGAGTTCAAAGAGATCCACAGTGAATTGGACGCAGCCTTCGCCTTCCAGGGCCACCTCTACATGATGAAGGTGCACTCATCACGCACCGATCACATTAGATAACATTACACTGCATAACGGTTACACTGGATTGCGTTGAATAACATTGTATCTGTGATACTTGTGATGTAAGCAGGGCTTAAAGGGGATTCGTCATGCTTGACTATCTTTCTAATAACTACTTAATTTGCGTATGTTGTGAAAGAATTGCGGTCTGCAAAGAATTGTGGGGAGAAATTTGGACTATTGACAAGATTGGAGCAAATCTCGGACAAATGACGTCAATGATGAGTTCATAACTTTGCCACAATTATTGCTAATTGTTGAAATGTAGCAGATGTTACAGACCACCATTCACTATGAAGCACTTGTATGAAGCATATTCAAATGCAAAAAATGAGATGATGGTCGCCCTTAAATTATGTTAAAGCATCAGTACCATCAAATTTAATTACATTTAGCATTGAACCAGATTGTGTGACAGGCGTACCAAAGCAAACACTTACACATATATACCGACCTACACATGTCGTGCCATCTCTAATTTCTCTACGTGGGTTTGATAGGGCGACCACGTGTTTGCCTACAAATCGGGAGAGCCACCCGCCCCTGTGGACGGCTACCCCAAGACTGTGAAGGAGGTGCTGGGCCTTGACGGGGCTATTGATGCCGCCTTTGTGTGCCCGGGGGATAAAGTCGCACACATCTTTCAAGGTATGTAATGCACATCAAATCCATACCCAATTCAAAACAATGACAGACGTTTTTCTTTAATAATCCCAGAAGGGCAATGTGGGTAAGACAATATACCAAATACAAAATTGTACAATATAATGGGTTTGAAATGACAGTAATTTCATTGGTTCGAAAGATTTGCTGTTAAGAAACAAGAACAGCATAGTTCAACCTTTTTCTTTATGCTGAAACACCCGTCTGTGATAATTGCATCCTGGCTTGCGTTCGACCATTGAATCCTTCTCTGAGATAATTCACTCAGGACTTTTCTTCAAGTTAGAAATGATAAGATGAATAAATAAAAAAGTAATTAACTCAACAAACGTCTGGTTACCTCTAATGTCCAGGTCATTCTGTCTACGAAGTGAACATGACGTCAAGCACCCTACCCCGTGAAGCCGTATTTGACGAGCTCATGGCTCTCTTCAAGAAGGTGGACGCGGCCATGTGCGGAGAAACGGGGGTTGACCTGTTCGTGGGCAGCCACTTCTACCACTTCGACAGCACCAAGTTGATGTTCCGTGCCCGCTCCCTGCCCGAACCGCATCTTGTGTCCCAGGGGCTCCTTGGATGTGACCACTAAATTGTTCCTGCTTGCAAAATACTTTACCCAAAACGTGATCTCGCTATAGTGCCCCGTGAATATGCTGCACTGTGTGTGTTTTTCCATTAGCGACCTCTAGTTGTTTTGGTTGTTCGAGGATACTGAATGACGCCAAGATAGACACGTTATCTACTAGGCCTATAGAAACCAAGGCCAATTAATGTGTTTTTTACACGACCTCATTACAACCTGAAAATGCTGTCCTCTTCGTTTTCTACCTGAACAAATTACACAAAGTAATGCGACTAGATTTCCATACTGCAGGTTTAAACTACCATCAACTTGATGTGAGTTGGGCATTTGAACTGAAGTTGCATTTGCGATACTGAATTTGTCACAGTACTTTACTTTAAAATAAATGTATATATCACACACTTAACACATCTGGATTCCGTCTTGTTTGTAGGCCTACCATTAAGGCTACTGTATATTGTTGGATGTGATTGCATTATATTTAAAATGTCAAGGAACATGAACTAATGGTGAACCATACTGTGTATGGAAGGGTTTGAATGAGATTTGGGAGATTATGGATGTCTAGTGAACCATTGCACTTCCAACTATTTAACAATTATTCGCCGAAGGCGAAGGGAATTGTGGGGAATACACGGAGCCTGAGGTATATACTAGGTATATAGCCAGGGGCATAGCCAGGGTTGTATTACTGTGGTGGCCAGCTCGGGCCAGTCTTATATTTGGGGTGGCACTTGATTGTCAACGGGGGGGGGGAGGGGGATTTGAAGTGCAATATTTATTCACAACGTCGGATTATAACTCTTTAAATAAGAATGATAAGTCAAAGTTAGATCATACTAATAGTGCATATATTTCAGCTTTCTTTAGACCGTTTCCGTTCAGGATTTTCTTCTTTTTTTTATACTGGGGGGGGGGCAGCAGGGTGGCCAACCTCTGATCGGGGGGGCCGTGGCCCCACCTGGCCCCCACGTGGCTACACCCCTGTATATAGCCTACTACACCCCTGTATATAGCCTACTACACGTGAACACTCATAAAACTAACAAGATAACACCTTTTGCCGGGATTTATTTGTTTTTGTTAGCAGTTTATTTGTTTTTATTAGCGTGACGAGACGACATTTTGCGATGAAAACAATATCCCGAGTAAGAGATCTCAATCATCATCAAGTTGCCCCATCTCAGGAGGTCCGCGTGTAGCATATACTAAGTGCCAATAGAGGGCGCAAGAGTAACACTTATTAAAAGATCCCAATATGCAGAAGATGATTATAAACCCCAAGGCAGTGACTAAATATGACCATAGTATTCGATAAAGAGACAAAAACTAAACATTATTCTGAAACCTTTTATTTATATTAAAATGTGTCTAATAAAAAGGGAGTAAAACATCTCTCAAAACTATAGAAGATAAACACCGCTATAGGCCTTGAGGGTGGAAGATTACGTCACACAATCGCTGACTTTATTTCAGCTGGGTCCTTCTGGATGAACAATGGAGCCAAAACAACCAGCGCTCACATGTTGCCATAGCCATGATATAGAACCCAACACACACACACACACACAGACAGACACACACACACACACACACACACACACAGACACACACACACACGAACACACACACACACACACACGCACACACACACACACAAACACACACACACATGCGTACACATGTGTACAAAAACACACGCACGCACGCATATTGCCGTATGCACATTAGCACAAAACAAACACACACATAACAGGGAAAAATACACCTTTGCTGAACTGAAATGAGTTCAGCTAATCAACATCCAATTGAAAGGAATGGAACCTGGAAAGAGAAAGGTTCTAAGCATCTGTTTTCCTCTTTACTTCTGCTTTTCTGGCCTCTCTCTCTCTCTCTCTCTCTCTCTCTCTCTCTCATCTCTCTCTCTCTCTCTCTCTCTCTCTCTCTCTCTCTCTCTTTTTTCTCTCTCTCTTCTCTCTCTCTCTCTCTCTCT
>NC_136936.1:46358963-46376463 GCF_949987615.1 Pollachius pollachius
ACAGAGGCACGACGCACGACGCACTACTTATTCCAATCGCCTCAGAACATGCGATGCCGCCCCCCCCCCCGCCCAGTTTCCGGATGAGCGGGTTCGAATGGTGAAGCCTGCGGCCCTCTTCTCTCTCTTGATCACAGGCCGGCAGCGGCGGCCCTCCCGGTGGGCGTGGAGGTGTGGATATCGGGGCCACTCATGCCTGGCCGACGGGGTCCTTCAGGGGACTGCCCCGCTCTCCAGGAGCCCAATTGAGTGCCGGGGGGAGCCCCGGGGAGAGTAATTAATGTGCAGGCAGCACATGTTGTGGGGGACACACACGGCGTGGCGCCCACGTGCGCACGTGTGTTGGTGTCCCTAAAGAACAGGGTGGACACGGAGGAAGTTGTGTATGGGCCGCCTGGCCGCATCTGTGCACCCTTTGTGGGGTGGAATGGCGAAGCGTTTTCACCATGCAGCCACCGGCCGCCGCCCCGAAGACCGCTCTCTGTGTGACTAATCCTGTTTGGGTGGGGTGGGGTGGGGTGGGGGGTCAGTGGTGGTGGTGGCGTTGGTGGGGGTCTATAACCTTCCACGGAGGTTGGTTGGTGGCGGTTTAAAACCAACCTCATCTCATCCAACATCTTAGACATCTTGAGTGTGGCCGTACTTAGCATAGCGACGGAAGGATTTGCATGTGTAATAGCGAACTGTTTTTCCTGATTTGTAACTGAAATTTTAAAGATTTGACTTGGGTCTTTGTGTTTTAAAGACCCTTGGACTGTTATCATCTGACTTTTTTTATGTGAAGAAGTTGTGCTGAACCTGCCTCCAAACCATACAGGTTTGTCCCTAAAATGGCATAGTTAGGAAAATGAAATTAATATATAAATGTAATTTATGTGGCTGAACAAAATCAGCATAAAGACTCAGCAAAGTGAAATTTATAATGATAATCCTGCTGTCTTAATGTCCCAACTCACACACACACACACACACACACACACACACACACACACACACACACAAACAGCACACAACATTAAGCAAAACAGAAGACGGCAATCTGTCAACAGTGAAGCGTTGACCTACATCCTGTATCACTCTCTAAAGTGAGTCGCTGAGACAGAACCAAAGGGGCTTTGGGCTTAACACGGCGGCCTCTCTCTCTCTTCACAGGCTGGAAGCAGAGGGGTAGGCCTACAGTGTAGCTTTAATGGAATCACAAGAGTTGAAACGAAATCCTGTTAGTTAATAATTCCTTGGAAGGTTTTTTTAAGAGTGGATTTTCTGAGAGTGGCGTGGGCCCTTCAAAGGGCCTTTCTCCTCCTCACGGAAGAAGCCTCCTGCTCAACCGTGGGATGAGCTCATCGCTCATCGCCACGCTGGGCCCCAGCTTCGGCCAGCCAATCGGAAGGCACAAGGAGAGGCACGCAGAAAAAGCTCTCCCTGGAAAATCTCTCGAAAGCAACAAGTGTCAAAATGTGCTTGTATTTGCAGATGAAGGAATATGTTACAAAACATGTATACCAAATAGATTTTTAGGTTCTACACCTCATCTTGGGAAATGTGTCGAAAGACGCTGCCATTAAAAGAGCCAATGCGAAGATATTCAACGGCAGACACAAGGTTGTTTTTGTGTGTGATTAGCACAACAATCGTACTGTCGATGCTAAACACGCTCTGAGACTCCTTGTGTTTGTGAGAACTGGGTTAGGATGCAAAGCCAGTTAACACGGCACTGATTTTAATCCCATCAGCATGTGTGCTCTCACGCAGAAGAGGTCAAACGAACAACACATTTACACAAGCATGTTTATCTGTGTTTTTATTCATATTTCACACCAGACCAGTTACCAGCAAATAGTCTTGTCCCTGAATGAATTGGGGCATAATTAATACAGAAACAATGAATAATCAAAAGGTGAAAGCAAAGACTAAAAAAAAAACTTGACAAATGTAACATGGAAAACACTTTTATTAGGCAAGTTTTGATAGTGTATAATGCTGTACAGATCCACACCACAACAGTGGCCTAGTTTTTACTATTTGCCAAACAGAGGTCAGTACTAGCTGACTCAAAGTATTTTGGCGCCCTCTGTTGTTCACCTTGGGTACGGTCGGTGCTTTGTGCGTTACTCGATATGTGTTTTGACAGTTATAAGAAAATCAGTTTCTAACCAATTTCATTTCACAGCGTATCAATCAACAGGTTAAGCTTAAAGCATGACTGCAGGGATTATCAGCGACTCACATTCACCAAAAAATCTAGAACCCTCTATTGCATTGCCCTCTTATTGCACCCTTGGACTCAACTCCGAGAGAGATATTTTGAATCTTAAACGTCCCTATCGGATGAGGGTACGAAACATATTGATGGGCACCGGCTGGGACTCATTTTCCACTGAGCTTCAGGACGTTGCTGACCATGGCGCCGATACCATCAAAGATCAGGTGCAGCTTGGTTTCGCACATGTATGCCGGAGAGGTGACCACCTTATTCTTATGGTCCACATGGGCATCGTGAGGCTCCAGGGTCAAGGGTCATTCAGGGGAAAGCAACACAATTATGAGAATGTTTTGATGGCTTAGCGGAATCAGTTTCAGAAACAGAAAGGACACATTCATAGTATAGTAATACTTTTAAGATATGTTATACTGGCAAGAGCCCCATTCTACAGCTGAACTATTCGAAAAGAATAAAGAATAAACTTACTATAGATACTTCACAAAAACAACATGATCCAGTAAAAAAAACATTCATTAACATTCACTAACATTCATTTTGCCACGTTGATGAAACACAACAGTAATTAATAACTACAGCGAGAGCCAATGCTAAACTAGAGTTTCAAAGTGCGCCGGCACACAAGCCAGAGGTGCATCATGGGTAAAAGGATATGGTGACATCTTTGACGCAGTGCTTGGCCCCCAGGGCCTTGATGGCCTGGGCCGTGCCCGCGTAGGGCCACTTGCCCCCTTGCTCCTCCTCATGGCCCACCGTCACCTCCACCCCCGGAAGAAGTTTAGCAGCCAACACCGGAGAGATGCAGCACAGCCTGATGAGACAGCGACACAGAAAGGAGATGTGATCTTATCCACGGTGAGAATATAAGGTGCATGAGCCAACACTGCGGCTCAATGAAACCGAGGTTACTCGAGGCATGTGGCTCAGGAAGTAGAGCGGGTTGGCTGGTTTGCTGGTTCGATTCCCAACTCCTCCTAGCTGAGTGTCATTGTGTCCCTGAGCAAGACACCTCAACCTTCCCAAACCTTCCCGAACCTTCCCAAACCTCAAGGTTCGGGAATGTGTGCATGAATGGGTGAATGTTAGGCAATATTGTAAAGCGCTTTGAGTGACCACTGGTTAGAAAATAACTTAATAAATGCAGTCCATTTACTATTTACCATTTACTCTGTTGTGGCCATGTGAGTTTTAACTTTTGGAATCAGAGAAATGGAAAAATACATTAGTTTGTGTATTCATGACCTCCTTCTCGGGGGGGGGGGGGGGGGGGGAACTCACCCGATGGGTTTCCCTGCCTTGTGAAAGTCCTTCAGAACCCGCTCCACGTCCTCGTTCACCTTGAAGTCGGGCCCGTCCACTGCAAACGTCGACCTGTCGCACAGAACAGCACAAAAAAATCAATTATTCTTCCATTAATTCAGTACCAACACAAAAAATGCTCTTCGCTCAGACTACAGCTATTTGACTACCTACAGGTTTTTGGCTGCCCCAAAGCCTCCTGGGAAAATAATGGCGTCATGGCTACTGGCGCTCAGCTTGGCTAAGTCGGCGATGTTGCCACGGGCGATGCGCGCCGACTCCGTGAGCACATTCCTGAAGCAAAGCAGGGAGGACGAAAGAACGTACACACCTCACCAGCGGTCAATCATAATAATAGGCAGTACAATAGAATGGGGGGGGAGGGGGGTCACCTGGACTCTTCTGCAGGCTGGCCTTTCTGATGGTCAATCACATGCATCTGAGCCACATCAGGGGCGAACATCTGGACCTCAGCCCCCCCTCTGCTCAGGTGCACCAATATCCTATGTTGTTTCAAACATACACAATTATTTACACATAAAGACACACACACACACACACACACACACACACACACACACACACACACACTATATATATATATATATATTCAGTTATGCCACTGTTCAAGATATAAAACGAAACATATTCATAGCCCATAAAGTATTCAAAAGATATGTTATAATGGCATGATTCTGCACAAAGGACAAACTCACGCCGAGGCTTCATGGATTTCTGTCCCATCAAAGACCCCGCAACCCGAGAGCACCTGTTGGTATCCATTCACGACAAGTAACGTTATTGACTGAATGAATCTCCGGCTGCGATTCTCAAATGTGCGTATATAAATGAACTTACGACCGCAACTTTAGCACCGCAAACTCGGGCTCCAGTATGAAAGCACGCATTTAATGCATGCGTTTTCACCAGCTTTGGCAATGTTTTCAAGGATAATGAATTTAAGGTGAACATTGTCTGTCCGCATAGGGTAAAGCCTCAGAACCAATTCAACGAATCAATACGCGCTGACGTAGTACGTACAACAAGGTCAAGCTGCGGTCTCTGCGTCAACACGTTGAACATCTAATGTTGGTTTAAATGTCTGCGGAATATTTAGCCTTTAACTGAAAAATATCTTAATACATTTTGTAACTTGACATTTGAGTTATCATAAGTTTTTTGTAAAACGTTACTTCAACCCGGAGGTGTTAAATGTATTCACGTAAAACGTATAATATATGTCTTACCTCTGTTCTTTGCAGGGAAAATAGTGATTGCCTCAGCTCTGCTTGGTAGCGCTTCTAAATTACATTAACAGTTACGGTAAATCTTCAGGATCCCTCGTTTGTGGTTCACTAGTGGTGTGGCAGAGCCCTCTGTTGGTACGTTACGGTAAATCTCCACAATCTATCGTTTGCGGTTCACTAGTGGTTCGGCAGCGCCCTCTGTTGGTACGGGCTGAGGCGATCAACGTATTGTTGTTCATTTGGAGATCTGCTTGGAAATAGCGGAACTATAGGCCTACATCTCCAGTTATACTATTTGGGCAGGAATTCAAGATCAAGATTCACCATAATTAAAATGTATTATGTATTGTAATTGTGGAAATAGTGAGAAAATAGTTTTTTCAGAAATAGTGTTGCTGCAGGCCTAAAAAACTATAATGAAAGGAAAAAGTTTGAAGCTGTAAATATCATAAAATACTGTTGACGCTAATTAACTTCTCAAAGTCTGAAAATTACCCAGCATTCCGATATTGCTCATGATAACATACCTGTACAGTTTCCTCGACGCAGAAAAACCCATATCTATTTGAAAAGCTTCTTTATATTACATTTTGCTTCCTTTAATTGCTTTATTCAAAATTTAGTTATTTAATGAGAGTAAACAGAGTCAGAGTCAGTGAACAGAGTCCGTTCACCTCCCTCCTTAAAATATTATGATTTGGTGTCAAACGGCACACTGTTTTGTTGAGTTTTGTAATACACCCAGAGCCTGTCAGCCTACTGATCTAGATATCATGCTTCCACCTTCTGCACTTCCTGTCAATATGGGTGGAGGCTTTACATCCAAGCTCTCCGAAAAACCGTCACCGACCAAGAAAGTGGTGCGCACTCTCTGAAGACGCAGCATGTTGGTGAGTAAGCCGTATTTACCGTTTGTATAGCCTAATTTTAAAGATAATAATATACTAATTTAATCACCATAAAAAATGTATATGGATGATACAAATAATTATTTAAAGGGTTAAAATGCCGTTGCAAGGAACGATTTTTAAACTTGCACAAGAGTAGGCTACAATGTGCAAACCGACACATGAGAATCTCACAAAAAGCTTCCCTTTGAGAAAACAAATGTTTGTGGTTTCAAAAATGAAACCTCTTGTCTTCTGAGGGGAGATTATTATGGACTTTAAGGAGCAGGTTCGTGAACCGGATTCATAACTGGATTAGTGTATAGATGTTTTATTGGAATGGATGATTAGTTGGTTGATTGGCCTTTGTTCAGGGTCACAACAAAGAACCATGCCAGATGAGGACAAAATAAAGTATATATATATATTATATATTACATTTATGTGAAATCTTTGCCTCAATCCCTGACACATTTTTCATATGCATTTAAATCGAAAATGCATATTATGTGTGGTCATATTTATTATACATTGCTTCACCCAGAGAATAACACACATATACGTGTATATAATATTGCTGTTCGTGCTTCTAACAACTGTGACTTAATTAAAAAATTTGAATACCACATTTATTTTCTTTCTGGAAATACATTTCTGTATTGATATTAAAAAAAACATGTCACTCAATGACCCATTTAACCAAACCTTTATTGTCCGACCGGTCTGCGGAAGCAAAAAGTTCTTCTTTTATGTATTACCAGTATGATAACAAAAATGTGGTTCACTAGTGATGAACACAACAGTCCCATTGTGCCAAATACATGTGAATCTGTATGTAGCAAAACATAACCCCATTAAATGGGGATGTGGGACCTGGGATCCAAATGACTATTTACTTCAGATATGACCAACAGTTGTGTGATGACCAATTCTTTATCTTTCTGCAGGAAATTAGTAGATGGCTCCTCTTCCTTCTGCTCTTGCAGATGGGTAGATATGGTACGTGGAGAAATTGTTTGTAATGCTTTCGTAGGAATATGTTGCAAATAACTGCCCAGGAACTGTTATGCAACTATGGTGGAACAATACATGACCCATGTCCACAGAGCTCTCTGATTAATTCAAAGCCAAAACTATCAATATTCTTCTGTGTTGATACATTTTGATACCTCCTGGTTATTCTTGTGAATATTATTAATATCATTATGATTGTTATTATCTGCAGGGTTTTCCCAAGAACCGGAAAGAAAAGAAGGAGAGGACTGCTTTAAGACCGGGATCTCCTCCTGTGGAGACTGTATCAGCTCCGGCCAGTACTGTGTGTGGTGCAAACAGCTGGTGAGAGTCTTGTGTTATACCATACTGCTGTGGGATGTACATTAAAAAACAGGTTTCAATGTAAGGTTGAGACATAAAAATACAGAGTTCCCCCCTAATAGACACCGTCTACACCACTGCCTCCCAGGCCAAATGAGGTGACCCGCTTTCAGCCTCACAAGCTCCACACTAGTTGTTGATGTTGTGTGCTCTTTTATCAGCCATAACCAGGCCCATCTCCCACAAACAGGCTACACTCTTGGTCACATCAGGAACAGTGTCGATTTCTGTAAACATAATTATTTTATGCTGATTATTTGGGGTCAGTTATTCTGTGCTTCATTTTGGGTCTCAAAGTCTTGTTGCACGTGAAACACGTATGTGTATGTGGGTATGTGAGTTGTTCGTGTGTAGGTGTGTGATGTGTTGAAGGTGTGAATTCCGCTGTATTGTTATCGGCAATGTAGGCTTTTGCAGAAGAGTGTGATATCAGTGCTGAGAAATGTTCTGTTCCACGCAAGGTTGCTAAAGCTTGTACACACAAGTTTTCAATGTAAGGTTGAGACATAAAAATACATGTCTCAACCTTACGTTGAAACCTTAGGCCTTGAAATAAGATTCCAAGGCCTAAGATTTCAGGCCTTGAAATCTTATTTCCTGTTTTCACTCTCCCACACACTCACACACTCCCTCTCTCTGTGTCTCCCTCTCTCTCTCTCTGTTTGTCTCTCACCCCCTCTCTCTTTCTCTCTCTCTCTGTCTGTCTCTCTCTCTCTCTCTCCCTCTCTCCCTCTCTCTCTCTGTCTGTCTCTCACCCTCTCGCCCTCTCTCTCTCTCTCTCTCTCTCTCACCCTCTCTCCTTCTCTCTCTCTCTCCCTCTTTCTCTCTCTCACCCTCTCTCCCTCCCTCCCTCTCTCTCTCTCTCTCTCCCTCCCTCCCTCTCTCTCTCTCTCTCTCTCTCTCTCTCTCTCGCTCTCTCTCTCTCTCTCTGTCTGTCTCTCACACTCTGTCCCTGTCTCTCTCTCCCTCTCCCTCTCTCTCTCCCACTCTCTCTCTCTCTCTCACCCTCTCTTCTTCTCTCTCTCTCTCCCTCTCTCTCTCTCTCACCCTCTCTCTCTCCCTCCCTCTCCCTCTCTCTCTCTCTCACCCTCTCTCTCTCCCTCCCTCTCTCTCTCTCTGTCTCTCTCTCTCGCTCTCGCTCTCTCTCTCTCTCTCTCTCTCTCTCTCTCTCTCTCTCTCCTCTCTCTCTCTCTCTCTCTCTCTCTCTCTCACCCTCTCTCCTTCTCTCTCTCTCTCCCTCTTTCTCTCTCTCACCCTCTCTCCCTCTCTCTCTCTCTCTCTCCCTCCCTCCCCCTCTCTCTCTCTCTCTCTCTCTCTCTCTCTCTCGCTCTCTCTCTCTCTCTCTGTCTGTCTCTCACCCTCTGTCCCTGTCTCTCTCTCCCTCTCCCTCTCTCTCTCCCACTCTCTCTCTCTCTCTCACCCTCTCTTCTTCTCTCTCTCTCTCCCTCTCTCTCTCTCTCACCCTCTCTCTCTCCCTCCCTCTCTCTCTCTCTGTCTCTCTCTCTCGCTCTCGCTCTCTCTCTCTCTCTCTCTCTCTCTCTCTCTCTCTCTCTCTCTCTCTCTCTCTCTCTCTCTCTCTCTCTCTCTCTCTGCAGAATTTCACCAAACCAGGCGAGCAGGAAGCGGTGCGCTGTGACACCCGCTCCCAGCTGATGGCGCGGGGCTGTTTGGACGACTCCATCATCTCCCCAAAGAACTCCTTCCAGGCGGTGCAGAACACGCCGCTGTCGGACTCCTTCAACCAGAGGCAGACCCAGCAGGAGGCCATCCAGCTCACTCCCCAGAAGGTCCATCTCAAGCTACGACCGGGTCAGTACATGGACGCTGTCAGGGGGCTTCCTCCTTCCTTTGGAAACACAGTTGCATTTTCCTTTTGTGACAAAGATTTTTTTTATATTTAGTAAATTATTATTATTATGATCACATCCCAAGCTGCTACAGCCATGGCATCAACACTGCCAGGGTGAGGTGTTTGATACCCACTGGGGCTGCATGACTTAAGAGTATGCACTCACGGTATTGTACGACGCTTTGGATAAAAGGAGTCGACTAGTCCAACACTAGATTAGCCGTATTTTAGTTTAACACAAGGTCATCTGTCAAATATAAATACTTTGACTAGGTCATGTGGTTGACCTATAAGCCTTACAAAAGAAACTAACACAGCGATATTGCTCATTAATAAAGTAATATGGTATCAGCAAGATGTTACAGTCTACATGATGCTTGTGATTGTGCTATCCCCTATACTCTTCCTACTACATTGATACACTGCTGTATCAATGTGCCGCTGTGCCGAAAAATCCCTGAATGAATCCATGAATTATCCATGCATTTTCTCATAAAGTGTGAACCAAAGCTCAAGTTGGATGGTTTTGTGTGCTTGTCTCTTCAGGGATGCCGGAGACGTTTACCTTGTCCTTCAAAAGAGTGGAGGGCTACCCCATGGACCTCTACTACCTCATGGACCTTTCCTACTCCATGGAGGATGACTTGAGGAGCATCAAAGTGCTTGGCGCAGAGCTCTTCAAGGCCCTGAGGAGCATCACAGAGCACGCCCAGATAGGTGACTTCTTCCAGCCAGATCACCGCCACTCTGTGATCTGATAGAGTGATTAAAAGCGTGTTTGTCACGGCGTGTTGTAGGGCTGAACGATTAATCAAACTCAAACCGACGTTGCAATGTAATAGAAAAAAATTAATTAAAAAATAATGTAAATTTGTTTCTGTTACCGACTGGAGATCAGTAAGATTTGTATTTTTTTTTTTGGCAATTCAATAGTTAAATAAAGATGTTATAATATCAATTCATGCATCAATTCATCTCAACACATAGGGCATGGCCTAAAGGAAAAAGCAGTTTATATGTTGACTGCTTTCAATGTTGTGTTGGTCATATCATAGAATGATTTATTGGTTATGTTTAGTGAATCATGCAGAACATAATGAACTTTAAAAAGATAAATCGCATACTAAATCGCAATCGCAATATTGGTCGGAATAATCACAATTCGGCAACCCAAATCGTTATCAGCCCTAGCGTGCTATACGTCTAACCCGAGTACTTCCCCGTCAAGTTGGGAAGTTATTTAAATTTGAGCTCTTCTCCTTTTGCACATGAATTCAATCTTAATCAAGTTGTGCTATAGTACCAATTACTTTTTAATTATTTGCAGTACTATTGTGTTTTTCGGTATTCATTCTCTATTACCTTTCATTTGGTATTTAATTTTTTTTATATTTCTTCTACATTATTAACTGTTATATTCTCTTTTTGACAATGTAAAGCACTCAGTGTACAAAATGTGTTACAGCAATGATACATTGATTGATTCAGAATCACATCAACACTGATCCGTTGTCCCCCTCGTGTTTTCCGTCCGTGCCGTGCGCTGCAGGATTCGGGGCTTTCGTGGATAAGACGGTGCTGCCCTTCACCAACACCAACAAGAGGAAGCTGGTGAACCCCTGCCCCAAGACGGAGAAGAACTGCCAGCCGGCCTTCGGCTACCGCCACGTCCTCAGCATGACCGCCGACGAGAATTATTTCAACATGGAGGTGAACAAGCAGGGCATCTCCGGGAACCTGGATACCCCGGAGGGCAGCCTGGACGCCATGATGCAGGCCGCAGTCTGTGGGGTAAGGGTCATCTACTACGTCCGTTATCCTCTGTGAGCCTCCTTATTTTAGCCCCCGCCCGCGCGGGGGCTAAAATAGAAGCTAGAACTATACTAGAACAAGGACAAAACTATACCAGAGACATTATTTAGTGTGACCAATTCAGTAATGCAAACATTCACAACTTGACATTTAGTCTGACCAGTGTAACTGAGGGAATACCCTAGCGTACTGGAAATGCATTCAAATCAACTTTTGTACTTTGATACTTTTGTACCTTTCGTGCAGAATCTGACTGTTGCGCTGTTTGTCTGTGTCGCTCAGAGCAAGATAGGCTGGAGAAACAGCAGCACCCGGCTGATCGTGCTCACCACCGACGCAGGCTTCCACATGGCCGGGGACGGCAAGCTGGCCGGTATCCTGCAGCCCAACGACGAGCTGTGCCACATAGAAGGGAACGTCAACGCCAGGAACAACGAGCAGGTATGGGCTGGGATGGTGTGTATAATAATATATATGTATAACGTGTGAATGTCTTACGTGAATACCTTCGAGGGTAGCCAACCGGGAGCGTATCTATGTTCCCCGGGTCCTATGTTCCCCGGGTCCTATGTTCCCCGCTTTGTATGTGACCGGGGAACATAGACCGGGGAACCCTGTGAGCAAATCTTTTTTTCCGTAGGATGGTAGGGGCAAGTACCGCCTTTTTGGCCTCTGATTCGCCTGTGAATCGGTTAGAATGTCTCTCCTCCGATTGGTTATGGTTAGGGTTAGGTTTAGGGTTAACCCTCACCCTAACCCTAACCCTAACCATAACCCTAAACCTGACCCTAACCCTTTGCACCCGGGGAACATAGGACCTGGGGAACATAGGGATGACCCCAGCCAACTGTTTCAAAAGAAAACTAAAATGGAGAACTAAATATTGGTTCAAGCAGAAAGTAAGGGATCCATGTTGTGGACTTCTGCAATCACAAGAGTTAAGTGTTGCGGTGGTGCTAGTGAGTGTGTGTGTGTGTGTGTGTGTGTGTGTGTGTGTGTGTGTGTGTAGTGTGTGTAGTGTGTGTGTGTATGTGTGTGTGCGGGCTTATTCCTGGCTTCGGGAGACATCCCCATAGCGGACTGTTTCACAACTTGGACTTTTGGTTTGATGCTGTGCTTTCCCCAAGAGCCAAAGAGCTATTTTGCAAGACTTCTAGATCCTTCTTTCCGAATAGGTCGATTTTGCAATTAATTTGTTTTGGAAGTTGCTTTTTATACATGCATGTCTGGATATTGTATGGTCTTGCATTACTTTTTACTATAAAAATGTATTTAACATGTCCATGCCTTGCACATCTCTATTTGCAGGACTACCCATCTGTGGGTCAACTGGCAATGCAGTTAGAAAAGAACAACATTCAACCGATCTTTGCTGTGACATCAGGAGTAGCAGCTGTTTACAAGGTAAACATCTTTTCTTACAGCCATTAATGTTATTGATGATTTATACTCATTGATGAATTGATTAGTTGGTCGGTGGATGAATAGACTAATTGCTTCCTAATTCGTCCAAAGGAACTCAGTAAAATGATCCCCAAATCTGAGGTGGAAGTGCTGAGTGCAGATTCCAAAAATATTGTCTCCCTAATTCGAAGCGCCTACGATGTAAGTTTTTCCTGAATTAATTGCAAATAATCCATTGATTTCTCGCAGCAGGGCCCTCAGTAATTGCGTCTTATTTCGACAGAGGTTGTCTTCTAAAGTAACCATGGCCCACGATGACCTGCCGCCTAATGTAAGAGTTATCTACACCCCAATATGCCCTAGAGGGGGTCCAGCTGGAGAAGAAGGAGTTTGTAACGGCGTGGGCGTGGGGCAGCAGGTCAGTGGATCCCCACCAACACTATGTGTTACTGATCCTGGTGCTTAAGAGAGAATATCTTAATGGCGCGTCCTATCAATTATGGAGAGGATGAATCCCTTTTTCAGTGACAGTTCAATCAAGCATGTCAAGCAGGAAGCATTGGGAAAATAAAGTAAGTCTGGTTGTTATTTCAGTTAAGTACAGCCCCAGTCTACATTCAATCAAAGTTCATGCCATGAATTATTCTAATTTCATATTTTTCCACGTCAACTCTTTCTTTACGAAACATTTATTTGGCGTTTTCAAACGGCCTTAAACATTCAAATCTTCGATCCTCATCATCGATCATCAAACCCTCTAAGTCTGGAACGTCTCGTCCCCCCGGCGTCTCTTCCTCTTCTGCAGATCTCCTTCGACGTCACCGTGACGGCCGAGGGGTGCTTGAGGGAGGAGCAGCATTTCACCATTAGCCCGCTGGGCATCAAAGACACGCTGAAGGTGACCCTATCCACCACGTGTGACTGCGAATGTAACGACCCAAAAGACAAACAACATCCTCAGTGTAACTCTAAGGGCATGATCAACTGTGGCATATGCAGGTAGGTCTAACAAATCCCAGGGCTGTAGGAGGCTAAAGGGCTGATTATGGTTCCACGTCGACGCAACACAAGGGGGTTTACGGACCCATTACATCCTCGCGAACCCTCCTTGTGTCCACCGCGAGGGCCTGTCGTGCACCTCCTGATTTTTTTCACAGCAAGGGCTGTGATTCGTCCGCTCGCTAAAACTCGACGCAGAACCCGAAACAGGGCCACGACTGCGTCGAAGGCGTCTGTGTAGTCCTTGCCTAGCGTTGACTTGGAACCATAACCCAGCCTCAAGAAGAGGGACGATTTGTCAAGCTGGGCCTTTTCCTTATTGTTTCAATTGTTTTGCTCATGCAGTTGCAACAGCAGCTTCGTGGGCCGGACGTGCGAGTGCTCCGTGGGGGACAAGGACGAGGACACGTTCCAGGCTTCTTGCCGGAGGGAGAACGGCACCGAGTGCGAGGGCCGGGGAATCTGTGTCTGCGGCCGCTGCTCCTGCCATCCCACGGAGAGCGGCACCAGTTACCACGGCGACTACTGCGAGTGCGACGACGACCACTGCGAGAAGTTTGCGAATAAGCTTTGCGGAGGTGAGTGTTTGGGAGAAATCTGCCGGCAGGTGTCGATCCACCGCAACTTCGGGCCGGCTTAGCTAATGAAGGTAGAGCGCGTTGACCTGTAACCGGGAGGTTGCTCCTTCGATCCGCTGCCGACGAGCTGGCTGTCACCTGGCATGGGTGACTCCGCCGTCGGTGTGTGAATGTGTGTACGAACCGTTTTAAGTTGCTTTGGTTAAAAGTGTCTGCTAAATGCCCTAAATGTAACTTAAATTCCCTCTCTACGAAACTCTTGACCTTCTGTCACGACGGTTAACAACTGTTACCAGGACCGGAGACGATGTCCGATCTCGTCTCTGTCTGCAGGAAACGGCAGGTGCCTCTGTGGCAAATGCATATGCAACAAGGGGTACGAGGGCTCGGCCTGCCACTGCAAGACGTCCGACGATGGCTGCAAGACGCCCGGGGGCAGCGTGTGCAACGACAGAGGCAAATGCAGATGCAACCAGTGTGAGTGCAATGAGGGCTACCAGCGGCCGTTCTGCGAGGTGTGTCACGGATGCCCGGACCCCTGCCAGACGAAACAGTAAGTTTAACAGTAATGTTTTGTTTTGTTTTGCTTTCGACCAACTCTTGTTTTCTAAATTTGAGCTCTCCTTATTTTTTTCATGAATTCAATCTAATTCATGTTGTGCCATAGTACCAATTACTTTTACATTTTTTGCAGTACTGTTGTGTTTTTCTGTATTCGTTCTCTATTATCTTTAATTTAGGTATTCATCAGGTATTGAATTCTTTTTTATATTTCTTCGACATTATTAACTGTTATATTCTCTTTTTGACAATGTAAAGCACTCGGTGTACAAAATGTGTTACAGCGACAATACATTGATTGATTGAGATCACTTCAATCAGCCTTAATGTTGACGGTCCCCTCAGAACATTCAAACTCCTGAGAGGCACATTGATCGTTTCAACACATCCCACTCAGAGCTCAGTCCATCCCCTAATCCCCCCTGCTCCAGCTCACCTCCGGTGGTCTTTGTTTCAGGATGTGCATCGAGTGCCTGTTTCAGATGGGTGTTCTGGGTAAGAACTGTACGACGGCCTGCAAGGACAGCGTGAAACACAAGATAGTGGACATGTTCACCATGACCAAGAAGCCCTGCAAGCTGAAGGACGCAGACGGCTGCTGGATCACCTTCAAGATGGAGCAGTTGGTGGGGGTGGACAACTACCGGGCTGAGATCCTGCGAAACAAAGGTACCACCAGATAGGATGAGGTGGTACCTTATGATCCTAGGAAACAAAGGTACTACCAGATAGATGAGGTGGTACCTTATGATCCTAGGAAACAAAGGTACCACCAGATAGGATGAGGTGGTACCTTATGATCCTAGGAAACAAAGGTACCAACAGGTAGATGGGGTGGTACCTTATGATCCTTGGAAACAAAGGTACCAACAGGTAGATGAGGTGGTACCTTATGATCCTAGGAAACAAAGGTACCAACAGGTAGATGGGGTGGTACCTTATGATCCTTGGAAACAAAGGTACCAACAGGTAGATGAGGTGGTACCTTATGATCCTAGGAAACAAGGGTACCACCAGATAGCATGGGGTGGTACCTTATGATCCTAGGAAACAAAGGTACCAACAGGTAGATGAGGTGGTACCTTATGATCCTGTGAAACAGACTTAATACTCACAGCCTAAACAGTACGGGCAGGGAGGAGAATAATACAAAATATAGTTCAATGGCAGTTCATTTATGAATCGTCTCAAACCAAAATGGGTGCTGATGAAAGTAAATACAAAGTTCTGATAAAAGCTTTTTATTTTGTGTTGCTTCACATATTAAAACGCTGAAGGTCTGGCGTACTTCGGTGTCGACCACAGTGTGAACGCATTGCTCTTGATTCCCCCCCCGCTCCAGAGTGCCCCGAGCTGCCCAACCTGATCGCCACTATCGTGGGCTCCATCGTGGGAGTGGCTTTGATCGGCCTCCCGATTATGTTGCTGATAAAGCTGTTCATCTACCTGAAGGACAAGGAGGAGTTCAAGAAGTTCGAGAGCGAGAAAACCAAATCCAAGTGGGCCAAGGTGAGCTTTTGAGCCATGCCGCATGGGAAGAGAGTGTGCAAGACAACGTGTGTTTTTTTATTAAACAGGTGCTCGACTCTTTAGTTATTCATTACAAAGAAATACGGAAAATGAAAGGTGGAAGTCCTCACAGAGTCGTCTCGTGGTCTCACTTCCAAGATGGACGCCAGCTGCCTACAGAGCGAGTCTAGTTGCCGTTGGTCACATATGTGGTATATGTCTATATATATATATAGATATACTGAAATGGAGAACTTATTATCATTTCGAGAGCAAAGCACGGGACCCGTGTTTTGGACTTCTGCAATCACATGTTGGGCGTGTAACATCCAAGCCTGCATTAATATCTAGCAGCGGAGAATCCTTTGAGGCCTTCTCTGAACACTAAAACATCCTGTAAGCACATCCTGTTTCAAGACCCTTTCTGGCATGTCACACAGTTTCGAAGTCTCGTCATTATTGTGGTATCAACTTGTGACATATTTGTGAACTTCCCTCCAACAACCTTTTTATAGATTCTTAGATTCTAGCCCTGTGCATTTTCTTTGAACGGTCTGGATGAACTTACTAACCCATATACTTTTTCTTTTTGTCTAACAGGCCGACAATCCATTGTTCAAGAATGCAACCACCACCGTGGCCAACCCGACCTTCACCGGGGAATGAGCAGACACCACCCCTTTGCACATCCGTTCAGCTCAAGCATTCCTATTTTTGTGTTCAGCGATTAATGCGACGGTCTGATTATAATTGGACTTTGTCCTATTTCGTCTTCCGACGTCGTTTATGCAATGTTTCTGTCAGAGAGATTTGTTTATAAAGGGGGGATATTGTGCCACCAGGTTTGAGTGTGATCAGCATTAAAAGCCATTTGAAAATCTGTCTTTTCCTGTGCTTTAGTGACATCACAAGTGGGAGTGTCAACCTAGATATATGATGGATGGTGATAGTAATGGCTAATCACACTCACACCTGGTGGCATAATATCACCTCTTTAATTGAGCAGTGTGTATGACCACATCGCCGTCCAATTATGTGAAATAATGTAAAATGTTTTTTGTGTTAATAATTTATGTATAATATGAGATTATTGAAGTATAGGATAGGTTATGTTGATATTCTCCTAAATCGTTAATCTGTCAAAAGTTTTACTCATAATAACTCATTTGTTTGCAAAGCGAGGTAGATATCCCAAATGCTGTATTTGTTTCTGCGTCAGAATAAAGTAAAACAATATATATGTCTTTTATACCTTTTACTTACAGATTATTTATTTCCTTTTTTTGGATTCAACCCCTCATTTATTCAGGTTTGTCTCCTTGAGAACCTTTGATAGTAACACACTACAAACAGTTTATACAACTACAGACAAATGACATTTGTATATGTATATTCTATTAGTATATGTACATACATAACAAAACAGGCAGATAAGTATAGCTTCACATCACATCCATAACAAGCTCACGCTTGCATTGAAATTCACCACTTAACCAAATTCTACCTCTCATTTCACATCAGTCAAAGTCGAGGGAGGGCATAGAGTTAATGCTCCACATGCTTCCTCCTCCCACCCCAACCCACCATGTGAACCATGCGCAGCACAAGCCCACAAGCCCTCTGGCTTATCTAAGAGGAGGGAAGGGAAGGAAAAGAACAAGTAAGGGCCAGAGTCCTCCTGGAACCTGCCTCTCTCTCTCTGTCTCTCTCTGTCTCTCTCTCTCTCTCCCTCTCTCTCTCTCTCTCTCTCTCTGTCT
>NC_136936.1:46381463-46386463 GCF_949987615.1 Pollachius pollachius
AGATTGATTTGAAATTCCAACCCTTTATGGGCATGATACATGGCTTAAGTTATGTTGAATCATGGATTTATGGCTACAATACATTTGTATGTATTGTGATCACATACCAGATCTGTTAGTCACTAAATAGTTTGCAAGTGAGATAAGGGACTTGTTTTCCAGTGATAAGATGTATATCAGGGTTCAAGGTCAGGGTTCAATCAAAATCATTCACCTTGTTCCTTAATACTCTTAGTGTCTCTCAGTAAAAGAAAAATGGAGAGATTTGAATCATTACTTTCGTTCGGCATCGACATCTTTTTTGTCTGATACCACTAACCATTTATGATTTGTAAAACAGTGAACATTACTTCATTTTCTCCACATTCCCTCTGCCCCTGTCTAGATATATCCACAGCATTGAACCTGGAGCCATGTCCAAGGTCAAAACTGACGTTTTCAAGACCCTTAATAAAACCAGACCTGGTCTTCAAATATGGAGGATAGAGGTGAGAAGTTTAAGGTTTGAGATTAAGGTGTGACATTTGCTTTGCTATTATGATGTAATATAGCTGCAGAATTCAGTTTGAACTGTGTTTCTTGTTGTCTACTCAGGACATGGAAATGGTGCCTGTTCCCAGTAAAGCATATGGAAATTTCTATGAAGGGGATGCTTATATCGTCCTTCATGTAAGTAACCCAAAATGGTTTTCTGCCAAAATAACAAAAACATGATTCAAATGTTAGGGTTTACCTTAATTGTAACCCTGTTAAATAATGTACAAATCTATATCTTATTTACTATGAACACCATAACCTTAGTTCACATGAACACCGTTCATAAAGATGAAGACAGTTAGTAAATGATTACTACCCCATTAATTAACTGTTAATGAACTGTGAATTGTTGGTAAATGCTTATTACTGCATTAACAATATTTACTTTAACTATAGACTGTATCTCTATTAACTCTGTCAATTAATGGTGAATTAAGGTACCGTCATTGTTATTGCAAGTGTAACTAGTAATAAACCCAACAAGTGTCCTGTGATGTAACTCTACTCTGCATATTATGTGCTCTTGTCCAACAGACAAACAAAGTCTCCAGCCATTTTATCTATGACATCCACTACTGGCTTGGGGCGTCGTCCTCACAGGATGAGCAAGGGGCGGCGGCCTTCTCCACCACCATGATGGATGAGGCACTAGGGGGCGTGGCCATTCAACACCGGGAGACCCAGCGCTACGAGAGTGACATGTTCCGTGGCTACTTCAAAAAGGGCCTCATGTGAGCAAAACAGAGCATCTGACCATGTCTCTTCTTAGCTGCTAATTGCTATGAAGCTCTGTTTATTGCTATGAAGCTCCATGTAGCTGATGCTGTCATTTGACTTAGACTTAACTTGCTGGAGGAGACCTACAGGTACACTGCAGACTGCATTGGTGGTTGAACCCAATACATTTTTGGCTAGGTCAAACACTCTAACCCCTTTAAACCCCACACTATAGAGACATAGACAAACACACACACACACACACACACACACGCACACACACACACACACACACACACGCACACACGCTCAAACCAATTCATAAACACTTATTATTATGTTATTATTATTTATAATGTTTACAGTTTGTATTTCTGTCAGTTGAACCACTGACAGCTGGCCTTGTAAACGTGGGAAGATATCATCACGTTCCGATGGTCGATGGTTCCGATTTTTTGCACCTCGGAATGTAACTTCCTCATTTGGTGTGTCACAATGCTCCATATAACAGTTCAGTTTAGCTGAGAGACAGTGTGAAGGGCCAGGGGCTGTTAATGCGGGCCAGCGTTACATCTTGCCTGTGTCACACAGATACAAGAAGGGAGGCGTGGCCTCTGGGATGAAGCACGTGGAGACTAACACCTACGACGCCAAGAGGCTTCTCCACGTCAAGGGACGCAAGCATGTGGTGGCCGGAGAGGTGAGATTGAGCCCAGATCCTACAGCTCCAGCTTCAGCTCCAGCCACAAAGGACTATTCACTCGTCTTTTGTACTAAGGCGCTAGAGTTAGAGTTAAGAGACAACTTCATACAAGGTGATGCGCAGTGCAGCTTTAGGTACACGTCCCTGACTGCAAGGGGTTAAACCTCAAACCCAGAACCTAGCTGGTGGGTTAGAGTCAAACCGCACTAGACTATTCTGCCCACTATTTGATGAATTTAATATGAACCGGTTTCTTTAAACTGGGGAGTGTACAGCAAAGAATGAAGACAAATAAACATTAAACATTACTTTGCACCAGGGGCGATTGAAGACCCTATTTAGTTGGGCTGAAGCCCCAGTGTTACTCATCTCCACATCCCTTGAATATGTCCAATTTAAAGCCAGAAATTAAGTAAACCACTTTTACTCAGGCTTCATTCAAGGGGGGGGGTAATGAAAACATGTCTTGAAAGAGTCAAAGGACTACTTGGCAAATTATCCTATAAGATATATACGTATATAAGATACAACCCTATAAGATCATCAATGTCCTGGATGTCCCTTTTTCTCTTAGCGAGTAGCCTACATAAGAAACCAATGCAGAAGATGCACATTAGAATGGGGGGAAAACCCCTCTAAAGATCAAATCCTTGGATGGCCCCTACTTTGCACAGTGCATGCATCACAAAGCATGGTGGTAAGGCGTGCTAAATAAAATGTCTGGGCTGAATATTGTTTGTACTGCAAGTTGTTTGACCTTTTCACGATGCTCCACAGTAAACCTGTGATGCCAGGTATATATCGCATTGGTCTGGGCCCTGTTTGCATGGGTATGTGTGTAAACAAACCCATGCAAATCCTGTGCTCTGTAAAATATAAATGAACCACATGAAAACAATTCACAGACCCTCGAGAAGCACCTTTGAAAATATTTCAATAATTCAAAGGTGAATACCTCCGTAAAGATTTGAAGTGCAATTCTAAATAGCGGCAAAGAATGTTTTGCATGATGAGATACAAAATGTATTTGTATATAGAAAACCCCCATCAGAACTGCAGGCAATGCTGAACAAAGCCACCTGCTGGACTAAACCGGGCCAGTCTATCATCCTTTCATGGCCCTGGATATTTCATGGTGTTGATGAGTGACCCTGAGTGTTGACACGAACCTGAAAAACCTGACAACCTGTTGTTGTACATTCAGGTGGACATGAGCTGGGCCAGCTTCAACAATGGAGATGTGTTCATCTTGGACCTGGGGAACATCATTATTCAGTGGAACGGGCCCAAGAGCAACCACATGGAGAGACTCAAGGTAGGACCTGTTTGACTGCACTGCTCAATAACTGAACAGCATGGATTAGATTTATATGATAGTTAATATCAGTACTGAGTACTGGTGCCTATTCTGTGGTGACATGTGATTGCAAGCTAATCATTTTAGTCATGTTTCAAGCCAAGTGGATATATAAACCCCTCTTTTTCCATAATTGCATCCTTAATGTAGTTTCTACATCAATGTCCGCGTGAATTAGCATTAGCGGGACTCATGGGGACAAGAAGCGAAATCAAAGTTTGCTGCGACCTAAAAGCAGCAAACTTTGACCATAAGAGCCTGGCTCCAACCTCTTTGTCCTCTTGATGTATTTTCCCCGGTGTCCCCCTCCTCAGGGAGTGAACCTCTCCAAGGACATCCGCGACCGGGAGCGTGGGGGCCGTGCGCAGGTCACGGTGGTGGAGGCCGAAGACGAGAAGTCCTCGGTGGAGGCGTTGAAGCTGATGAAGCAGCACCTGGGGGACAGGCGGGACATCAGGGACGTGATCATCTCCGACGATGTGGTGGACAGCAAGCTGAGGACCAGCATCAAGCTCTTCCAGTCAGTGCCTTGCTTTAACTGTTTTTGCTCTCTGCCGTCAGGGAGATTTGAGAGTTGCAAAGAGAGAGGGGCAGAGAAGAGCAATAGAGAGCAATATTTTGATAATAAGCAACCCCAAAGAAACGTCCCCTCCCTCTCTGCTCCCTCCAGTGATGCAGTCATGCCCCAGTGATTGACAGGCAAGATGAATTGACTAAATCAATAAGGGAAGAGATGTCCTGAGTGGTCAGAATTTAGCAATCATCCAAGAACTGATACATTTAAAATGGTGCTTGGCTGGCATGGTGGCCCAACCTGGAAGTCCCCCTAGTAGGATTTAGATGGCCTGCGGTCTCTCTCTCTCTCTCTCTCTCTCTCTCTCTCTCTCTCTCTCTCTCTCTCTCTCTCTCTCTCTCTCTCTCTCTCTCTCTCTCTGTCTCTGTCCCTCTCTGTCTCTATCTCTCTCTGTCTCTGTCCCTCTCTCTCTCTCTCTCTCTCTCTCTCTCTCTCTCTCTCTCTCTCTCTCTCTCTCTGTCTCTGTCCCTCTCTGTCTCTATCTCTCTCTCTCTCTCTCTCTCTCTCTCTCTCTGTCTCTGTCCCTCTCTGTCTCTATCTCTCTGTGTCTCTGTCCCTCTCTCTCTCTCTCTCTCTCTCTCTCTCTCTCTCTCTCTCTGTCTCTGTCCCTCTCTGTCTCTATCTCTCTCTCTCTCTCTCTCTCTCTCTCTCTCTCTCTCTCACTCTTGCTCTCTCTCTTGCCCCTGTTTCAGTCATTTTACACTCTCCTATCCTTAAAAGACAAAAATGCCACAAAGAAAAGGTGGTTGCAAACTCTTAATAACTGTGATCAAACCAATGGAATTAACTATAAACACACCCATCCACACACACAAAACCACATGCGAGGGACAGAAAAACTGATAAGACATAACGAAAATATATTTCTGCCTGTTAGTTTTTCAGTTGAGAAATGTTTTCACCAAAATGCTGTGTTTCCTGTGTTAGTATCTCCGACGCCCAGGGTAACTTGGTGGTTCAAGAGGTTGCTGTGAAGCCACTGAAACAGGAACTGCTAAGTCATGAGGTTAGCTCAGCCCCACATTTCATCACCATTGGAGAAACAAGCAACATAAAGTGAATACCTATTCAAATCAAACGTCAGGCTTACAGCTCCATCTAATGAGAAAGAC
>NC_136936.1:46388963-46473963 GCF_949987615.1 Pollachius pollachius
GATTGGAGAGTTTTAAAGAGAGAGAGAGGGCAGAAAAGAATGCAAGATAGCACAATTTTGGAATTAAACAACAACAAAAAAATCTAAAATCTAAATGGTCTTCTACAGTGAAAGGCGCAACCCAACTCAAAACGGCTATTGTCAAAGTGCAGATAGAACAGATAGCTAGTCCCTTTCTAAGAAATAACACTCAAATAAGCCCTCTTAAATTGTACCTATAGCACCTTTAAACCCTGTCTCAGGACATCTGATCACACGCCGCTACAGCTAAAAGTACAGGTGTTCCAGCACCAATGGAGCGTACCATTAGCTGAGCACCAAAGGGGCTGTGTGGTTGACAGGAAGGGAGCTCCAGAGATGGGTCGGCCTACAAACCCCCCGCCGTGCGTCTGTTCCAAGTGCGAGGCACCAACGACTACAACACCCAGGCCATAGAGGTCTCTGCCCGCAGCGCCTGCCTCAACTCCAACGACGTGTTTGTGCTCAGCACTGAAAACTCCTGTTTTCTGTGGTATGGAAAGGTAAGTGGTCCTCCTTTTCTTTTTTATAGTGAATTCAATGTTCATGAGCTCTGCCTTTGAATTTATATCAATTGCAATGTAGACATTGAAGTTGGCACCAGTGAGACGAGGAGAACCTTTTTGATGTCTCCTGGATAACCACAAATGGCAGACAGGAGATGATGCAGTGTCTTAAATGTTATTAGGGCTACTGAGGTATCTGCATCAGCAGCTACTTAACATTTTACGTGACTATGTCTAAAGAAATCACTGATATTCAAAAAAGCACAGATGTCGAAGACGACAGGGCTAAGTCGATAGGGATTGTATTCAAAGAGAGAGACGGCATAGGTGCCTGTCTGAGTCACCGTGATAACTGATACAGAATAGCTGCCTGTCCGAGTCACCGTGATAACTGATACAGAATAGGTGCCTGTCTGAGTCAACGTGATAACTGATACAGAATAGGTGCCTGTCCGAGTCACCGTGATAACTGATACAGAATAGGTGCCTGTCCGAGTCACCGTGATAACTGATACAGAATAGGTGCCTGTCTGAGTCAACGTGATAACTGATACAGAATAGGTGCCTGTCCGAGTCACCGTGATAACTGATACAGAATAGGTGCCTGTCCGAGTCACCGTGATAACTGATACAGAATAGGTGCCTGTCCGAGTCACCGTGATAACTGATACAGAAAAGGTGCCTGTCCGAGTCACCGTGATAACTGATACAGAATAGGTGCCTGTCCGAGTCACCGTGATAACTGATACAGAATAGGTGCCTGTCCGAGTCAACGTGATAATTGCCTGATGGTGTCGCTCTCAGGGCTGCAGCGGTGATGAGCGACTGATGGGTAAATCCCTGGCCGACATTATCTCCAGAAGAGAGAAGCTTGTCATCGCTGAGGGTCAGGAGCCCGATCTCTTCTGGGTCAGCCTGGGTGGCAAAACGCAGTACGCCAACAGCAAGAGGTACCCGACCCATCGGGGGCCAGGATGGAACGCCGATACACATGATGACACATTGGGAGCTCTTCCCTGTTCATTTGACCTATAATATCGATAATGTAACTGAATCTTGACAACGTATAATATTTGTATATATATATAAAACAAATTTAAAAGAGGAGGAAAGTGTCATACAGCCATCGCAGCCTTAGTGTTTGAAACAGCCAAAAAGGAAACCAAACTTTGGCCAATATCAAACCAGTGCCTGTTTCCACTCGTTCATACGTTCCGGGATCTCGTTTGCGTTTCGACTCTTTGAAAATGAGCCACCAAAGCGAGAGTGTTTGTTGCGATGGTCCCTGACCGTGGTTTACCCCGCCTGCGCCTCCACAGACTCCAGGACGGCCTGAGCACCGTCACCCCGCGGCTCTTCGAGTGCTCCAACCAGACGGGCCGCTTCCTGGCCACCGAGATCACAAACTTCGACCAGGAAGACCTGGATGAGGACGACATTATGCTCCTCGATATATGGGACATGGTGACTAGGGGACCCCTTTCATTTTGATTGTTAATAACTCATTGTTGTTGTTTTTTACATTTCTCTGTTTGAAGGTGGGTTTTACATTATAATTGTATTTATGTTATTCTTGCATTGGAACAGTAATTTAAGTCGATGAGCAGTTTAATTGACGTTTCAGCAATTTATGTCCAACGTTGGAATTGTTGATTTGGACGCTGGTTGTCTCTCTGCAGGTGTGCCTGTGGATGGGGAGGGGGGCCAATCCCGTCGAGAGGGACGCTGCCGTGACGACGGCCCAGGAATATCTGCGTTCCCACCCGGCCGGCCGTGACGTCGACACGCCCATCGTCCTGATCAAACAGGGCTTCGAGCCCCCCACCTTCACCGGATGGTTCCAAGCCTGGGACCCTCAGAAGTGGAGCGTACGTACTTCCTGGAGGACTCTGACAGAGAGAGAGAGAGACATAAACAATGATGACAAAAGTCAACTCAAAACTCACCTCTTGAAGAAAGATTATGAAACTTACCACACCTGACTCTATCCAAAACCTTATTTTTATTTTGAATTTGTCTTTATTTAGTTTTCTTGTTTTTCTATGTAAAGTGTCTTTCAGTGACCAAGAAAGCGCTATATAAATTCTATCTATTATTATTATGCTAATTATTATTATTATTATTATTATTATTATTATGTAATCCTCTTTTAAAGAGCCCCAACTGGGTTACTTTCCCCTCAGGAGATGAGGTCAGCTTATGGAGTTTAGTCTTTAAAATCAAATCAAGTCCATTAGGGACAGTCTGGTGTTTAGTCTTTTTGACGCTCAGCCGAAAATGTCGGGTTTTAAAACGCCAACGTGCGCATCAGACCAAGATGCCCAAACCACACCGGCTCATTAATTAGATGCATCAAAACCGTTCCTCAAGAAAAATCCTATGTAAATTACTTGTTTAAAGAATTTCTTATATTTCACCAGGGAGGAAAGTCTTACTATGAGCTGAAGTCTGAACTCGGAGATGCCACTGACATCATCAAAATGACAGTGGTAAGCAATATAACATGCACCCCTTCCGTCACTGAGAATACACTTACCTTCTAAAGCCACCAGGATATGCCCATGTGTGTGTGTGTGTCTTCAGGACATGGCGACGGCGCCCACCACACCAGGCAAAGGGCCTAGCAAAGGGATGGGAATCCTGACTCCGTCGGCCGCGGCCCCCTTCCCTGTCGAGCAGCTGGTCCACAAGCAGAATGAGGATCTTCCAGAGGGAGTTGATCCAACCAGGAAAGAGGTGAGACGACCCATGAGGGATGATGTCTTGCACCCATGAATCCTAATGCATGCATTTAGTAAGGGCCGAAATATGAAACCAGCTGTTTTAGCTCAATTGGTAAACTTCCCTCTATTATTTTCACACATTCTTGGGCAAGATGTCCAAACCTTACCGCAAGCTGTGTAATATTTTGGGTTACGAAAAATAATATATGGACTCAAGGCCTTAGAAGCCAATATATAGAAGAGTAAATCACAGATACATAATTAGCTAATAAAACTAACCTTGATCCAGAAATGTACACAATATCTTTGAGGGAGATCGATTTGACAATGTGTGTCGTGTGTGTGCGTGTGCGCGTGTGTCTGTTTGTGTTTGTGCATTTGTGTGTGTGTGTGTGTGTGTGTGTGTGTGTGTGTGTGTGTTTGTTTGCAGGAACACCTCAACAATGAGGACTTTGCACTAGTGCTAGGGATGTCTCGGATGGAATTCTACTCCATGCCAACGTGGAAGCAGCAGAAGCTGAAGAAAGACAAGGGACTCTTTTAGAGAGAGGACTCTTCTTGTACTGTGCTGGCTAGATCTTTAATGATGAATTGTGTGTTAACAGAAAGTTGACAGTATGGATATGCAGAAGTGTTTTGTTAATTTAAGAAGGAAGACATTTATATTCTGTAGTGTACGATGAATAAACTGATTTTGATGTAGGGCGTAAAATGAGGGGAAGATGATGTTTCACGTGTCACTCATTTTGTTTTAAGTATGCTGCTGAGTGTGGGAATAATGTAAAGACAATCCTTTTCAATCACTGGTTTTCTTCGGGCATAAACTAAAAACACTTTTGTGTGCTTGCCTCATAATCTAGCGTATACATGATGTTTGTTTTATTTAACACACATTTGTGTAGTCTTGTGTAGTAAATTATATATTATGCCTACAAAAATCGCACCAATTAAGTTGGTTTTCATACATTTTGCTTAAAAATGGATTCTACATTTATATTTCCAGGTACGATATAAAATGTTTGAATAATTTAATTCCATCATTCAATGCGAATGAAGCAAGATCGTCCCAAATATATATCACAAAAGTTATTTTAACACCTTTAGAGAAGGTTTCCTAAAGCTTACTTAGTGAAATACTAAAATAGTGATTTCTTTCTTTGATAAGAAAACTGTTTATGTTGAATGTATTAGAACAACACGTTTATGTTTCTATGTAGGTCTAGTCTACAATAAAATACTACTAGCTTCTCTGTGTCTGTGACTGTTTATGTTGAATGTATTAGAACAACACGTTTATGTTTCTATGTAGGTCTCATCTACAATAAAATACTACTAGCTTCTCTGTGTCTGTGACTGTTTATGTTAAATGTATTAGAACAACACGTTTATGTTTCTATGTAGGTCTAGTCTACAATAAAATACTACAAGCTTTTCTGTGTCTGTGGTGTGCTTTCATCATCATGTAAAATATTAAAGAACACAAATAGCAACGGTGGAAATTGGGATATGTCGCTATTTAATGATGTGTCGCTATTTAATATACATTTTACATTTTTCATTTTAAAATACAAACAAGAGTGACCCTAGTAATTATGCAAAGAAGGTTCAGAATTTATGTTGATAAAGGCAAAGGCCAAAATGGTCTGACAAATCCCCCATGCCAATGTTAATTTGTGCTGAGAACAGCATTTAGACACAAAATTTGATAAAATAAATATATATAAGCATTAAGGAGGTCCGGTTTCTGGCTAGTAGGTTTCTAACTGTCATTCACATATTTTAATATAACTGCACATATTTTGCTTGTTTCAGCCACCAGGGAGCATTGCTTCCTTGACGATAACTATCCTGCAAGTGAGCACAGGCCAAATAATGCTTTACAATATTATTATTTTTTAAATATTCCAATGATATATATGAATAAACCAGAAATATTATAGCATATTATATAGTCCCTGAATCTCCGAAATCACACGGCCAGTAGATGCAACCATGTATTGAGTGAGAGCATTTTGTGAATAACATTAACTATCGATACAGTTCACTTTCGTATTAGTAAACACATGACATCTAGGAAAGATACAACATGTTTACCAGAGAAAAAGTAGTGTCAGAAGTGGGATTCGAACCCACGCCTCCATTCGGAGACCAGAAACCCCTTTACCAGGAAGGTTTATCACCTTGAGTCTGGCGCCTTAGACCGCTCGGCCATCCTGACAACTGTGAAATTAACGGACTAAAAGACTTTATAAATTTGGACAAAGACAACATTACCTTTGGAATTAATTATATTTATGTGTGGTTAAATTAGCTTCAGAAAGCGTTTCACATGACTGACTGAATTATTGTGATGCATGCGTGCCTCCATTTTTGATGAAATGCTTATGGAAGAAACTTTAATTAACAAGGCAACCATAACGAAAGACGTTGCTACGGAGCTCAAGTTATAGTAGTCTTTACAAAGTACATTTAAAAATGACGAACAAAAGGTATGTCAGAAGTGGGATTTGAACCCACGCCTCCATTCGGAGACCAGAAACCCCATGACATGGAAGGTATTACCTTGAGTCTGGCGCCTTAGACCACTCGGCCATCCTGACAACTGAAAGACATAGGGATTTAAACCGAGTTGAGCACGTACCTAACAAAATACGTTACACTCGTCTAATGACATATATTTATGTGTGGATAATAAACACCGCATCGTGGAGTAGTCACACTCATGCGAGGGAAAAGTAGTGAATACATTCACATTAAATTATATACTCCGTTTGTGGGTGTAGGCTTACATTGAGATACTTTTGTGTATTTGAATTTGACTGTTATAATTTAAGACAATACTACTTTTAGGTTAAATCAATTAAACAAAAAGCATTTTATAAAATACAGAATAGACGGGGCAAACATTGTTGTCTCATTGTATAAAACTAATACGTAACGTAACACGACCGACTCAAGGATGAGTACGCAATGTTTTAAACCAATAGGAACGCTTATATTGTACCATTTCCGGGATTTGTCAAACAACGTGACTTATTAACAAACGACACGCCCCTCTTACTACATAACAGCTTTATTATGCTTATGAAACCGAGTGGGGATGTTTTGGCAAGTTCTGTTTAATTCACCATTCATCAGGTTTATACTTTGTCACTAAACATGTCGATGTACAGGAATGCTGTCTGGTTGGTTAAAGGTCTTCAGGAGTACACAAAGTAAGTAATGATTCGTGTTTACAAGGCAGTTTAGCTGTCATGTATTAAGCATGATGTTGGATGATATTCAAATGCCATGCTTTATACTTAACCGTTGCTTCTATTATACAAGTGTCTGCATATTTGTTTTTTGTGAACCTTTTAATTCAACCTTTAGCATTTAGACAGAGAGAACACAATCGCTTTAGAGAAAACGTTGCTGCTGGCTAGTCTGTCTCTCAATTACAATGTATACGTTAATGTCATAAACATGTGATCTGAGGTTACTGCTATACTACAATTACGACCTCATGATGTTTTCAATCTACCACAAATATGCCGACTCCCACCTAGTACACATTCAGAAGAAGCCATGGATTTGCAGATGTTGTGATACATATGCTTTTGACTTCTCACCTGTTTTCTCATATCACCTTTGCCCCCTTTGGTCGCTTTTATTGTACACTTGTACATTGTTCTTCTTGCTGATCTTTCGCTCCTATAGGAGTGGTTACGAAGCAGCAGCAAAGCATTTTACCCCCGGGGATCTAGATGTGAAGGTTAGCGGGCGGTCCTTTGTGATAACCGGGGCCAATAGTGGGATAGGTAAGAGCGCGGCTTTGGAGATAGCAAACAGAGGTGAGTGTCCTGGGTTTGGATGTGTGTGGGATCAAATGTATGTGTTCAACCTACTTTGGTTTCCAATTTCCCCCTGTCAATTCATCCAAGTCGCAGATCAGGAATGCCTCTAACGAGCTGGATACCGTTGCATGGGCGTGGGCAAAGATTTGACCAAAACATTTTTTTCTACAGGAGGAACAGTTCACATGGTGTGTCGTAACAAGGAGCGGGCAGAAGCAGCAAAGAATGAGATCATTGATCAGAGTAAAAATCAGGCAAGAAGCTTTACAAAATGTCCATAAATTTCCTTAATTTGCGTGCAACACCGTTGCCCTGATGCTACTTAGATTGCCTGACTCTTTCTTTACTAACTTGGTTATTCCAACTCATTCAATTCGTTCTGTTTTTGCATCATCTGTATCAGGTGATTGTTTTGCGTCATCGGACGCATGAATCTGAAGCTTTTCTTGTGTTGTTCATTTGGCCTGTCGTTCTTATTTTTCAGAATGTACACATACACATTGTGGATATGTCCAGTGCTCTGCAAGTATGGAAGTTTGCCCAGAACTTCAGCCAAGAAAACAGCGTAAATGTGCTGGTAGGGAGCTTCTCGGAGATCACCTCTTGGACATGTATTGCTCACTAATAATTATAATAATGCTTAATATGCAATATTCTTTTATTCTCCGTAACTTGTAGATCAACAATGCAGGATGCATGGTGAACCAGCGCGAGTTGACAGAAGAGGGCTTAGAGAAGAATTTCGCCACTAATGCACTAGGTAAAGAAAAAATCAGTTCCTGGCATGGTAGTTTTGAAAGTATCCACTGTGTGTATGTGTATACAGTTTGGATTTGTTCTTGTGTTTTTTGATAGGTACCTACATCCTGACTACGGCGTTGATTCCTGCACTGAAGAAGGCAGAGAATCCCAGAGTGGTCAGTTCTTCTACTTGGTTCATGGCAGACTTTCAATTCATACAATTTGTAGAAGGGAAAAACTAGCAAGGCCAGAAATGCAATTGATTGTTCCCCCATCCAGGAAGCACCGAGATGATCTAATGTATTTTAATTATTTTTGAAGAAACATATGTATATATTTCTGGCCTTTAGATCACTGTGTCGTCTGGAGGAATGCTGGTTCAAAAGCTGAACTTGGATGATCTTCAGTTTGAGAAGGGAACATTCGACGGCACCATGGCCTACGCCCAGAATAAAGTAAGCTTTACCTCACAAGAAGAAAAACAGAGAGAAAGAAAAGCAATAAAAACAAAAGTGGACATGCGGGAGGGGAGGACGTCTGTGCAAACATTCTTTTGTAAGTCATTGTGTATGTTTTGTCACCATAGAGACAGCAGGTGATCCTGACAGAGAGATGGGCATCTCAACACAAAGAGATCCACTTCTCCTCTATGCACCCGGGCTGGGCTGACACACCAGGTAACAGCCACCTCATCGTCCCTGACAGCAGAATGACACAGATGCATGGGTCTTACATACCCAGGAGAATGGAGAGTCAATCTAAATGAACTTAAGTCCAAACAATGAGGCCATATAAAATTCACAATCTCTATTTTACTGATACTCTTAAGCCAAAAAGCACAATGGATTTCATCTTCTGAGCTTTTTTAAAGTGAAAAAAAGATAGCATTTGAGCATTTTGATCATCACTGTCATCAAGAGTTTTAGTAGTTCATGCTGCAGTTTTACGTGATCTATGGTTCTCCCTAGCCGTCCAGCTGTCCATGCCCGACTTCCACGCCAAGATGCAGAACAAACTACGGACCGAAGCCATGGGAGCAGACACCATAGTGTGGCTCGCCGTCTCCATGGCCGCCGGACAGCAGCCCAGCGGCCTCTTCTTCCAGGGTAAGACCCCGTTAAATAACACAGTTCCACTATCCCAGCAGGGCAGGGCCGCCTTTACAGCACACGGCCCCCAGAATAGACCTATAATCCTAACCCTGTAATCGGAACATGCTGGATGGGTGAGGGCTTTCTATTTGAAATCTTCATGTTACAGTCAAGGAATACGTTGACCCCGCCGTGGCACTGATGTTGGCATGGGTTTGATTTGGTCTTAGTTGTGCTCGAACCACACCTACTTGTTGTAGCTTAGTGATTCACCAATTTACAACATATGTGGGCACGTCCCTTTGCAATACTTAACTAGGAGCAAAGACGAGTCATAATCATGCAACACTCATGATGCAGTGTTGTTTGGCTGAAAATATTTACAATGAAATTGATTCCAATAATTATCCGAACTACTGGTGTTGTTTGGTTTTGGTGGCATCATGATTGCGTCCTGTGTGTCCTTCCCTGCAGACCGTAAAGCCGTAGCCACGCACCTTCCTCTGGCCTGCTCACGGTCCACCCCACAGGAGGAAGAGAAGCTACAGGCAACACTGGAGCAACTCAGCAGCAAGTTCAAACCCTGACCGTTCAGTCAGGGTTGGATGTTTACCTACAAAGAACTCCCAATACAGCCATTACAGTATGACCTGATGAACAATCATTAATAGAATGGAGTGGCCAATAGGGCTGATTATAAGCTAAATGTATTCCATGCTTTCAACACCAAGTCTAAGATTGGACGTATTTATATAATTATTTAACCAGTTATGGGGAAATCCTAACATACCTCAAAGTTCACAGTGTCTTAACAAATAGCAAATGGTGATGTTAATACTTTTTTTACTTGCAATTATTTGTGGATTAAAAAACTGTTTTCAAACTGGTGACTTTCTTTCTGAGTCTGTCTTGCCCTGGTCATACATCATTGACTCATTTAAATTAGAACCAAGAGCCTCAATGATCCGCGATCTGGAATGTCTGGGGTGAATTATCCAGTGATTCTGAATCTGGTGTATTCAGTGTGGACTATCAATATTTGAAGAATGACAGCACTAGTGCATACATCAAGGCAAAGATTTATTCAGGAAGAGTGTTGTGAACCATGACTCTATGAAACAAAATGCCTTGTTGAATGAAATGTACATTTAGATATACAAAGTTGTACTATGAATTGAGACGTGATTAATGCATTTTTGTGAGCTCTTGTAAGGTGTTCCACTTGCTTCATTACACCTTGAGCAGGGTGGTCAAGCTCACGAAGGGCCATCGGCCGTTTCAAGTATAAATTTGATAAAGATGGACATTAGAGAGTTACACATAGCAGCAATGCGTCACACATTACACTTCTTCAATCCTTGATTCAGTGCATGAACTTACGATATATTACGACCTCCACAGCCAAACAGGTAATCACGGAACACAAACATGTTAATTACATTTGTTTGAGAGGTGATGTATGAACACGATGCAAAAAGAGACAATAAGCGATATGCAATGATATGCAAATATCTCTGCATGAGATTTACTGACCAAACAATACATTTTACCACAAAACAACCACTGCGCTCTCTGTCCCCCAGTCCAGCCCCTAAATAAGCAAGGCTCCCAAGAAAACATTTGGTCCATTTCCATGACATAATCTTCTCATTGAGCCTAAATCAAATGATCGTTGGATGGAAGGATCATGTTGTGTTGCTCTACAAGACTTCATGTAATTTGGTCACACATCAAAAGTTAAAGCTCTCCAGGTTCAGAAGGTGAAAGTTTCCCACAGCGATCAGAGTGAAACAACCGGATTGGCTATACTTCAAAATGCATAAAAGTATGAAATAAATTACACCAACTGACTAAACCTCTCACTTACTGAACCTTGTCCACCATGGCCCTTCCCCCCGCCCCCCCCCCCCCCCCCCCCCCCACACACACACACACACACAGCCCATGTAAACCAGCTGTAGCTCAAAGCCCACATCCCCAAATGCCTTCTATTTGATAGGCTAGTTCAGCTAACGTGTCGTTCAACGACACAAAGCCACCATTGATCTGTACTTATTCTCTCTCACTGTAACCGTACTGAATTCAAAGCACAACGTGGCTCATTTTGACCATGGACAAAGTTTTTGAGATAAAGCCTCAATCCACGGCACTGGAATGCTCATTTCAAAATGTCCACATTGCTCTCTCAGTCCTTTCGATCCTGACGATATAGTTACAGAACATTTAGGCTGTAGTTTTAGCCTTTGCTCTTTCTCAGTAAAGTTTCATCCATCTGAAGTGTAACCTATTATTAAATATTATGCTCCATTTGCGAATTGAGCTCAATGATGGATTGTATTCCCTGGCTGTTACCTTTGTGCTTCAATAGACAACAAAAACATACAAATAATCTCTATGTGTGATGATTCCATCCCCACTTGGACTTACTTTACAACCCGTTACCCGTTGATGACACAAAACAAATCACACACTATTAGAGGCTAGATTTCAAATTCACAGTTCAACAAGGAATGCCGTTAAATTAAAGTGTGTGGAAGTCCCCACCAAGGAAGTCCAAAGTCCACATGGACACACACACACACACACCTGGAGCTTTCATCCTTCCCTTCTCTCTTTGCTCAGATAGGGGTGGAACGTGCCCAATAGTTGACCGACCCTCATGTACTGTATTGTTCAGTGTTGGATTTTCTTCCTGTGTGTTCATGTATGTGTGTGTGTGTGTGTAAGTGTATGTCAACCCATTGATACAGCAGCACTATCCTGGCTCCCCCTCATCCCCCCCGTAGCCAAGGGCTGCCTGGTCTGCCATGGGTCCCTATCTGAACCAGGCGTCCTCTCGCCGTCCCCGTGTGGGACGGTAGTCAGGACACCACGGGAGTCATGTCCCACAGCTGGAGGCACAGAGAGGGACAGACAGACAGACATTACACGCAAGGGACAATGTACAGAAACATATTCCAGCAATGACCGACTTGCTGTACATACATTATGCCGCTTATTACACGGCTACTTACTTAATGAATCAATAATTTAATTTCATAATAATACGATTTAAAAATGATTTAATTGTATCCGCTACAAATACGCTGTTACATGCGGTTGGAACTGCGGCCATAGTAACTGTATAGGATGTTAAACATAACAGTGGTCGGCTATACATAGCCAAATGTAGTCACATCAGGATACTAAAAACAACTCCTTAGGAACGAAGGAAAGAGCATTTCATTCGTTTTTTAGAAAGCTTGAAATAAACACTGTCAGACGCTATGATGTGAGATCACTGAGATTTCCCTGTGGAAACATGGGTGGAGCTGTAATGACATCACTGCAGAGGTTTATGGTCACTATAGGCGCATAAAATACTTTAATGGGTGGTTATGTGCTGAGGCCGTGATCTGACCCTCCTTTCTCAAACCCATTGTTTTATGATCTTAGTTAAATAAGGGTCATTTGATGCCATTTGGTGATGTTGCATCATGAATAATTGGAAACACGTTACAATAAGGGTACACTACTTAACCATTAATTAAAAATGTCTAATGCAATATTAAGCATTAACCAACAGTTAACTAATGTTTCTAGTCAGTATTAAAAAATGGTGTTCTTGTTTACTAATGTTGTTAATGTTTACTAATGGTGTTCATGCAAACTAAGGTAATGTTGTTCATTTTACCTATGGTCTTAACCTATCCAAAATTAAACGGAGCACTAACCCCCTTACCCTAAGCTAAAGCTGTATAAAGAGTGATTCCTTATGCTAGGAAGTACCAAGGCATTGTAAGGGCTACATCGGGGGACCCTGACCTTGATGACCTTGTCCGTCCCGGAGGTGAGCAGGTTCCCGGTGGTGGCTTCGTAGTGTATGTGCACGATGCCGTGCTTGCTGTCGTGGAAGCTCGCTGTAGGCGCTCGGCTGGAAGCCGCACAACACATGGAAAACACACGGAAATAAGCAACAAACTAATATGCACATATGAACGTTATTTTAATAAAGAAATAACAATTTTACCAATAATAATTGTAGTTATAAAAACATAGTATGACTGAGGATGCATTGATTTAATATATTATTACTGACAGCATGAACTTTTGGGAAACAAACCGCTGATCAAGATGGGTATTAAATGCTGTATGCGTATTGATTTAGAGTCGTGTCACGACGCGTCACTCACTCCTCTTCCGTGATGGACTCGTGGCAGCTGTCACACACTCGCACCTCAAACTCAAAGCCCATGAGGGGGATGGTGGAGCGCTTGGAGGAGCACTTCCCGCACACCGCCTGCCCACATTTTCTACAGTGGTGCTGGAGAAGAGAGAAAAAAAAACATGGGACTTTACCCCCTCTAGTGGACATGAAACGGAACCGCATCTCCACAACAAAATAAACAATTGGGGTAAATATTATCACTGTGCTAGCATAGCTTGTCAAAGCGATACGGGTGAGACCATTCGAACATAACATATCAAATTGGGAAAGATAATGACACGCATGCTTTAATGCCAGATTCATTACGGCTGATGTACGGGGGCTCGTTTTGTAAATGTCTCAGTTTTTTTTTAAAATTGAAGCAAATCAGATACAATTCCCTTCTATACCACATTATTTCTGATGAGCTTGCTCAAGTCAAATTACCATCGAGCCAGTATCGCTCGTCACGTGGTCTGTGACAGGAAACAGGGTAGTGGAGAGATAGAAACACATTACTCTCAGAGAGAAACCACAACGGCTGGCTCGCACAGCCTCTTTAAAACAGCCGACGGCGGGCCAACCTTGTGCCTAACCTGGTTGAACCCCAAAAAGGTATGGTTTTCTGACATTTTGCACTGCAAGCACCACTACTTCCTGGCCTTTTAAAATCAGTGTTAAATATGTCAAATGAACAGTGAGTCAAATGGAAGGTACCTGTCGCAGGCCGATCTTCTTACTGTCCCACATCTGTTTGAAGTTCCAGAAGAAAGGCTGCTCGCACTTCTGACAGGAATCACTGTCCAGCCACTCTGGGGTCTGGGGGGGAGACACAACCCCACAGTTTCAATAGGCCAGCAGCGACTATCAAGTGGGGGCCAAAGTACAGTATAATATATATATGATATATAATATAATACATATTTAACAACACCCTAAAAAATAATTGACTTTGTATGAACGCTATCTCTGTCTTCTGGACACAATGCCAACACTACTAAATGGTTTGACAAAATAAACGTTCACAGTCTGGTAAGACGTGCAGTGACTGGTGGTGAGGAATGGCTTTTGAAGTCAACACTCCGAGTAACAGAGGTGGGGACCATAAAGTCATAAATACCAATGGCAGTGAAATCCAAAGCTTTGGATCAGATATTTTACAAGGACTTTACAATTACAGTTACGCCTTTTCGACTGTGTGCGTCTGTGGGCAGTTATCTCCACAGGGCGTTATCTCCACAGGGGCTGACCTCTTGTCGCGTCACGTCCATGTTCCAGATAACAATGCTTCCATCCGAGCTGCAGGAGATGAGCTGGCGTGTGTGGGATGCAAAACATAGGCCCTGCACCTTGTCACTGATCCAAAAACACACACGCACACACACACACACACAGTTGAATACAGTTCATCCTTTTAACTCATCCAGTATCATAGGCATACTTTTGAAGATATTTAATATTGACAAGCAAATTAGGCATTTGAAAGCCTTTTTCATTGAATTTGTAACACCTCTAAAACCCATATAACATGTTTGACAGTCAGTCACCACAAGGCATTTACAAGTAGAGAAGAAGCCCATTCAATTCTCAAAACGATCAGTGAGTCATGAGTAACCCAAACACTTATTCAAAGTGCACAGGCTGCACCCAACACCCCAATTACGACTATTGCTTGGCCCGACAGGCTCGGTGCAGTGCCAAGAGACGTCTAAAATCTGACAGTAAACTGTTCATACTTCCAGCCAATCGGGAAACAGCAGCCACCATAACCTGTGCTGGTTGTTTTCCCTGCAGTTTCATGACAGTGTCGGGCCACTCTAATTCACCTACCGGCCACAAGACATAGCTCCTCTACGAGCTTGTTTGGAGATTAACATAATAGCGATTATGTCATTAATGTGTGTGTGTGTGTGTGTGTGCTTACTTGTGCCCCTGTAGCTCGATGGCGGTGCCTTTGCGTCCTCCGATGTCCCACATGATGATGGAGTTGTCCGAGCTTCCGGAAAACAGCACCCTTTGACCCGGGTCCCAACACAGGGCCGTCACATTACCTGGAATACCACACACACACACACACACACACACACACACACACACACACACACACACACACACACACACACACACACACACACACACACACACACACACACACACACAAACAATTGAGATGGCAGACATGAATCACTTAAATCAACCAAAGCATTTTAAGAGAAATTTGAGTCTTGTCTCTTGTCGTAAACACATTTGAGGGTACAAAATCGGTACCTCACACTGAATGTGGCCCCACTAAACGCCAACTGGCTCACGAATACAGAGATATACAACACTTGACCAGCTGTATGGGGTATCGTGGTACGAAAGGACAACAGCGGCCATATATTATACAGTATATCCACCGTCACTGTAGATATGTGCACTAATTATTTCTAGCGATTGTTTGTGATGATGTTTTTTGGGGGGTGGTTTAGGGTGTTGTGTGTGTTTGTGTACAGACCCGTGTGCCCCTTGAAGGTGGTGACCATACTGCAGCTGTCCTGCTCCACCTTCAGGATGGTCACCTGGCCGGACTGGTCGCCCACAAACGCATGTCTAGTCTCCACGTCAAACCTTAGAGGATCAAGGCGGTCAAGGAGACGTAAAACTGCCCAGGCGTATATAAGGGGATGGCTATTGGATCTGATGTAGACTCACGATACAGTCAACTTGCTGTTATTTTTGTCTGATACACGTCTCAGACTCAGTTGATGCACTGAGCTAGACTAAGCCAATCACCGGTTCAGTGGTTTTTGATGATTTTCCCACAATGCAGAATTAACTAATACGTTGAAGGAAAGAAAACGTCCTGTGAGACGAGATTTGATTTGATTATCTAATCCAATTCCTCATTTTCAAAAACAACCAAGCCTCCAAATTGAATCCAAGAGTGACATCCTACAGTGGTCATTAGGGGTAAGAAGGAAAACAAAGAAATGCTATTTGGCTTGCTAGTCATTTAATGTAGAGGCAATAACACAATATCGTGTGTCCAATTCAAATCCATCCCGTGGATCAGACCAATGCTTTAGAACTAATCACATTAGACCAGCCAGTCATGGTGGTTAATGGTCGCTATTGCTGGCCTGTACAAAGTATATTTCAGACCAGTGCCAAAGAAACATAGTGTACTCATTGGTTTAATACATAACTAACTAACTAGTCTATAACCATCAATGGCACGGCCAAGTACGGCCCCCCAATACTTCATCTTGCCATTATAGAAACCCACTCGGCCCGTCTCCTTGACAACGGGATGACAGTTGTCTATTGTTAGTCCCCTCCTTCTCTTTAGTATACAGTAGCTGGAGGCTAATCTTATCGCACTCAAAGCCGCCTCTGAAATAAGCTGAAGGAGAAACCTCAAAAGGCCTCAAAAGTATCTCTTTGACATTATAGACGAGAGCTGCCACTTGCCAAAACAAATATATCTTTAAACTCTCCGCCAAGCGAGTCCACAAAGAAGGCGGGTCGGTTGCCACTTGTTTAGCTGTCTTGGCTGCACTCCACTTAACGCAGCAGTTAAGCTGACAGGTTCATTGGGCGCACGGGTCTTAAAATCCCTGCAACAGTGAGGCATTAGCTAAGGCCGGAGCAGTTAGCCCTCCGGGGAGAGCGCAAGCGCGCACACACACAAACACACACATTCCCCCCCCCCCCCCCCCCGCCCACACACACACACATATGCACTTAAACACACACACACACACACAGTCACAAACTTAAATGTACACACACAAGACACACTCTAAAATGTACCCATACACATATCTCTCCCCCCCCCGCCCCAACACACACGCAGACACACTTAAATGTGCAGACATATAGATAGTGTTTTACAGACACACACACACTCTAAAATGTACCCTAACACACAAACACAAACATCCCCCCCCGTTTTGGGGAAAGGATACTGCAGGCCCGAGACGCAGGCGGCCGTGCGGTAGGAACCCAGCTGCTGGCCGCTCTCGGAGCAGTGCCAGGTGAAGTTCTTGTCCTGGCCCGTGCTCAGCACCCACTCCATCTCCAGGACGAACAGCACCACCATCACCCTGCCCTGGTGGGCTGAGAGCACCACACACACACACACACACACACACACAGAGAGAGACCATTGAGTTAGATACACTCACGGCGAGCACAGACAGGAGGTGTTTTGAGGAGCAAGAAGGGGTAATATGCATCTTGGTCAGGGAGTCCATACACAGCAGAGGGTTATGGTTTGGATTTTAGTTTGGATAACGATTCAGAATGATTGGGAACGGTTGAAACCTTGACCCTGGTAGTCAAACTCCCTTCCAGTGGACTACACTGCTTCCCACACTTTTAAATATATGGAAAACTGTAAAACTGTAAAACTGCAAAAATAAAAATACAGAAAGACGTGCCGCTGCATAGATATTTGGATAACCCATATTTGGCACACTTGATGGCACATCACCACCCCTCATGTCACAATAAAGTGTGAGTATAGCACTTTGTGATAAACAATAAACTGTAGATACAGCTCTGATTATGCGGTTGATTGCCTCCAGGACAGAGTGTTCTAACCTCGAACATGGCTGCAGTTGTATCAAAAGCTGCAGTCAACAAGCAATGGCTCAGTGTACAATGTGGAAATGAGTGTATGACTAGTATTAATAGAATGTGCCATCCTATTTAAAGTGGACTTAAATGTTCTGCACTATTTTAAGTTCCTGAGGGCTGAACCATTTTTGAGTAAGTGTAGTTTAATGGTCGATCATTTTCTGGACATTGGAGAGGTTTCTGCGCTGAATCAGCACTAGTCTGTGAAAGTACAGCGCTCAGTAACCTCAGTTTGCTGATGTAAGGAATACAGTCAAAATGGCCGATGGAAGGGGTTGGGCAGTTGATGTTAGCTTTAAAAAAAAAACAGTACCCAACAGCCTTCTTTTCTTTTTGCCAAAAAGGAATACATTTTAAAACACACACACACAAACATATATGGTGTCTCACCCTGGTAAGTGCGGGCAGGGGTCATCTTGTTGTAGTCTTCGGCCAGAATAAACTCCTGAGGGACAGGAAACGAAAAAACATGACTCTCGAGAAAAAGACCTGTGTTTCAAAATACACCACAATACCGTGGTTCTGGATAAGGCCTTTCTGATGACAATGTTAAAGCAGCATATTCAAACAATGCATTATCGTAAGCAGTCTTGTGTATCTAACATTGACGTTTGAATAAAACAATGTGATGTGCATATAGAATGTGTGGTTAAGTTGGTTAATTTTTAAGCTATTTCATTAGAGCAAGAGGCAAAAGTAACCAAACCTGTTCTCAGGACTAGAGAACTCAAAAATGTCCCTTCGGTCTCCACAGAATTAGGGTAATCAGCTTTTAGTTTTGATGCCTCTCAGTGGTTGACATTTTACAGAGCTATCTGAATGAGACAGACCAATATCGGCAAGCATCTGATATTGTTTGGAAATTTCTATCTCCCGATGTGATTGTTTTTCCCAAATATATGGTTATTTGGGTTTTTGGAAAATCACTTTGTATGTTTGTGCATGTTTAGATTATACACTTTTTATTTAATTGTAGGCAAGCTTGTCTATGCATTTTATATATTTGGGATGATTATGTATACATATCTTGCATTATTTTCCTTGCCTCTTTGGAAATGTATACAGCGTTCTTTTGAAAATGAGTTTATACTGTCAATAACACTGTGTAAAATAAGAACATTACACACGCTCTGTACAAATCACCCAAATACTTACTGAACATTAATTTCCCAGAAGATACCCAGTCAACACCCCACAGTTTATTAAAAAAGAAAAATCACCCAAAATCATCCCATCCAACGCTTTATAAACTAGGGCTGTCCCCAACTCAGAATTTTCTGAGTCTAATCAGATCTGCCTTTTCAGTCCAGAGATTCGACTATTCGGCGGCCTTGCAGGGCAGGTCTTTTGGAGGTTTAAAAAAATGAGTTTTCTTTCTATTAACACTCTGTTTTGGTAGGCTATAGGCCTTTTATATATGCTTGCGCGTTGCGCTCATTACATTCTCACCTGAACAGTTTTCTGTCAATCAAACTCGTCGGAATTGTAGCCAACTTATTCCTGTCGGGTTTTAATTAGGTTCCTGCCCATAATGCGGTCCGATAATGAACACGGGGCTCATGTATAGGCTAGTGGATAATCCACTATATGAGCCCCGTGTTCACGATCTGATTGCATTTATTGAGCCCGAAAGAATACACAGGTCTGTGTCGCCACACTGACTGCGCTCCTAGAGAAAATGTAGCAATAATGTAAGGGGAGACAGCCTCTTCCCTCTGCGAGATTCTGTCAAACAAAGTTACAATGAATCAATCGCCACAGTGACATGGACAGTGTCTAAATAAAGCTTCTCTTTATTATTAACATTAGAGCTATTAATGCACACCACTCACTGACGAAGAAAATAAAAATAAAGGAAGATGGCGGGAAACCCCGCAGTCGACTCCGATTCTCTGAGTCGACTGCAGGGTTTCCCGACTGATGATTCGAATCATCGACTTTCAGGGGACAGCCCTATTATAAACAATTAGCAACTCATTTATTTGATATTATCTATACAACTTATACTACCAGGAAAGCCTTACCTAGAACTTCGTATAGAATAAATTAATAGGAAGGAAAGGGGAGAGGAAGAGAAGCCATCTAACTTAGGTCTTCCTTGAATGCTGACAGACCATTCCACCTCGTGGAATGGTGGAGACAGTAACCCTAGGGGTCATTTCACGTTGAGGAGGGTTGGTTTGGTGGGTCAACCTGGAAAGTATTTGGGAGAGAGAGAGAGAGAGCGATAGAACTTACAGAGATGCCTCCGGTGTCCATGCCCACCGACAGCCGCCTGGTCTCAGGGTTAAAGGACATGCAGGTGCAGGAGTCTGGAGAGAAAGCGAGAAAAACTTGTTTTGATTTTTGCAAATGTCACGTTCACACATGGTGTGACTCCAAATGAATGGTGTTTTTTTATTTTATTGTCATGTCAGCTTTTTAGCAGTATAGGATTTTCTGAATTTGGTCTTTAAGTAGCCACTCCTAATCCATAATTCCTTTTTTGATCCAATGCCAATGATCTAATTGTAAATCGGATCTAGAACTCATGCTAATCCTCAACCCAATGTGCAAAAAGAATGTAACATTTTTACCACATAATGTAACAATGTAACAGAATGTAACAAAGAAGATTACTGTAGCATTGAGGCCCACGGCCAAGCAGTCACAGCCTGGTTGAACAGTAGAGCACCGAAACTGCACTTTCCTTGCCACCACTCCCCTGGACCACAAAGAAACCTTTCAGAGCAAAAGGCTCTGGGAGATACCGGGCAGCAGTCTGGGCCCACCTCAAGGAGCAGGCATAGTGAGCCAAGTGGGACCGGCCGTACACAGCTTCTACTATAGTGCCTAAACTACATTAATGGCACAAAAACAATCACCAAAATGAAACGCCATACCCAAAACCACTGAGATAAAAGGCTGAGGAGAACTTCAGAGCTTGGATTAAATGTTTGGGGGGAGAACTGGGAGTGAGAGTGCATTTTGAAAGTAGGATGAAAGGAAATATGTTGCCCTTTGGCATTTGCAACAAATGACAGCAGAGACAAGCCAAAATGGCTGACATCAAACCAACCAGCAGCCCAGAGAATGGCACATCTATGAGGTCATTCTCATTGCTGACAAGTGCAGCATGGCATTGTAATAGTTTTACAATACAGTACTATCTAAATGTCAGTGATAGCCCTCCTACAAAAAGTATACTGCAATACAATTCCATGTGTTGTTGGAGAGAAATGAATCACATTCAATTTATAAATGTATATCTTGATACAACATAATAGCACAACTATCATGATTCATCTACAAAAACATGACTCAAAATGGTGTAGCTTTAGTACAGCTATCCTGCAACCAAAAAAAAACCGGTAATCGGGCATCTATTAATTGCCGCAACGCCAGAATAAAAGGAAACACAGAAACAATCTACTCCCTCTCCTAGGAACTGAAACTGAAGGAAAACCAAGAGGGCAAGTGTCGACACACAAACAGGAATCTCTGAAGTTACAAAACCATGTCTGATTTTCAAAATTTCCCAAAGAATCATCATCGACAAACCAGTAATTACATACAAATTCAGTTGTAGGTACTGCTCACTCTGAGAAATGAGAAACAAATAAGAAATAATGTATCTAAAAATTCAGACTTCAGTGTTAAAGACAGAGAACATGGTGTTAGACACAGTTGACAGGTATAAAAATATATAGGGATCTCGAAGCGACAGACTTACTTGACATGGTTTGGTAGACACTGGGCCAGTACTGACCACTGTCTCTCTTGAGCCATACTCGAATTGTCCTGGAGAGTTAAAAAGCATGTTAAGTCCTAGATACTAACTAAATCCTCCATTACAGATAACCAACACCTAATTTATTTAATGCAGTCAGTGGTATGCAACAGAGTAGTGGAATTCAATTATTTCCATAATTTCTAATTATTATATATTATTATTGGTCTCAGTAACGGTTTAGTTGTAAGTACAGAAATATTGTGATAATATAATCTGATAATTATTATGTTATTATTATGTAAAGTCGATGGTAGCTGCATATAAAATGTGTCACAAGCTGATATATCAAAATTAAAGAAATTACAAAGGTATAGTTATTTGGAATATTTTATGAAGTACACATTTTTAATACTGCAGAAATTTGAATGGCGTTTAGTAGAAACGAGCACGCACTTTTATATAGTAGGCCAAGCATGCATCGGCATTTGTCCTATCGCGCTCAATCTGCTTCAGCAAAGAGCAGACGCAGTAGATCATTGACCAAATGGGAATTTGGGTGAGGGGGTGGGCAACTAACAAGGCACCATTGCCTGAAGCAATAGTGTTTTTTCCACAAACCGTAGCTAAGTTAATTCAACAATACGTTTGCACTCCTATGCTGCCCTGAACATGCAGATAGATACTAGGGCTATGGTCTCTTTAATGCACATGCGACAGCCTGTGTCCACCTTACCTGTCTTCAGAGACGCTGATCACGCCGTCCTCTTTAGGAATGATTACCGCTGTAGTCACAATATCTTGAAACGCTTCGATTCTGCTCAACAGAACTGGCTTCCGAGTCTGCGGTTTGGGCTGTTCGGCCGCCATAAGGGATGCAGGAGCCTCCTTCCCTCTTTCGGTCTCTGTAACATAACACCTTATTCCATGAGCATGTCGAACACTTGTCGTTTATTGTATGCTACCCAGCAGGGCACTTGCAGCCATGCAGGGTGTAATGTTTTGACGGACGAGCGGAGATGCTGCCTGTCAGCTGACAGACTGCAATTCGTTGACAAGCTTCTCCCTGAACTCTGCAGTGGAAGTGTGTGGAATTGTATTTCCGGTAACAATGTTTTCGTACGTCACACCAACGTATATAAACAACTTTTTTCATTCCCGGTAAAATTATCCGGGTTAACACCCTGGTGTCCATCCACAATAAGGTTTCAATTGTGTGTGACAACGAAATAGAATTTGACATTTCTCCATTCACGCTAAATGTTGTTCCTGTACCATTACTTTGAAATGCACCTCGACGACAAAACCGGAAGTAGTGTCTGACTGGGCTCGTCCATGCGCACCACTCTGCCTTTAACAAAGTGTCATTATGCACACATCGTGTCCCTTTCTGTTTTATGACTTATCAGACGGATGTTTTTCTTCTGTTTCATCCGAAGTTTTGACATTTAAGTTTAAGATCCTAAGTACATATATTACCGACATTGTTGTTGTCACAGCTATTTGATTGAGGGTCTTGATCTCGATCCATCTCAATTAATATAAGCAGGGCAGTTACGTAGACCAGAACATGTTAGACAACTCAACATGGCTTGAGTTATTCTGTAGTTTGTAAAACCTGTGGATTCTACTAAACCCACTGCTCATGAGTAATTGATGGCCTTGCTGTCTTTGTGAATTGATCAATTGTATTGAGCAGCATAATCTCACATACAGTTCTAGTATTTTATAATAATTTAAGTAACTCGTTTTTATATAACAGAAATACATCGTTTTGTAGTCGATGGTTGAAACAGATATATCCAGCCCACGAAACAACGTGTCTTGTTAGCAGTTGATGTCATTGTGTGTGCACGTACGTGCACGCTCCCGCTTATACATATAGCGAAACATTGCAGGATTATGAAACGGAATCTATTAATTGCCACATCGTTCAAAGATGAGGCTGTTGATACGAAAAGCCACCGCATTGTGTAAACAAAGGGGCTCGTGTAATTTTAATGAAAAGCACAAGGTTGAAGTCAGATTGTTTTGCAATGTTTGGATTTTGTTCTGCTCAGTTCGTGGGCTGTCTTTCACACAAGCCTACGCCCGTGCAAAAGAAGAAATGAATGTTGATTATGCAATCGGTTCACATGGCGGACATCGAGCCCCACCACCGAGATTGCTGATCTCAAATGGCAGATTCGCCTTTGTTTACAAATCTATCTATCCATCGTGGTCGCATTCACCGACCTAAGCGTTAAAAGCCTACATCATCATCTCGAGAATATTTTCTCGCATTCCAGTTTTCAAAGCAAGCATGCGCACAGGAGAATGAGGGCTTTATCCTTATTTGGATATGGTAATTAGCGACTTCAAACAGCCTATCAGTGACCGAGTGGCTGGGCACGTGACGTTGAGAGAGCGCTCGGGAGGCGGTGTCGAGCGCGGAGCTGAGGTTAAAACCAGTGGACAAGAGACAGCGCATTCAGTGTAGGCAGAAGCAGGGACTGACAGTTGGGGGAACTTTGTTTCTATGAAACTTAGGAAAAATTGCAAAATATCACAAAAATTAACAATATCCCTCGTAAATCATTAACCTGCCCATAGGGTTGAAGGTTTTCTTTTGACTTAACATAGACAGGGCTTTGATACAGACTACTCTGACACTTTTTTTGAAAGAATGGGTGAGACAGACAGTTAGCCAGTCAGCTAGCTAGCTAGCTGAGGGGCTGAGAGAGGCGGCAGGAGAACAAAAGATTTTTTTGCGTTTTGGCTGGTCGCACTGACACTAAGTCCATGCAGAACGTGTCATCACCATCACAATGCCCGTTTTACTTTTTCTGATAGACACGTCCGCTTCAATGAACCAGCGCACCCATCTGGGCACTACCTATCTGGACATAGCGAAAGGCGCTGTTGAGACTTTTATGAAGGTACTGTAACATCGGGACACCTTAATGTGGGGAGATCCCAAACGGGATGCTGACCATCGATGTACTTTGGAAAACTCGCCTGTCAGGATGATCTCTCGGTAACCGTAAATAATTCTTTACTATTTCCACAGCTCAGAGGGAGAGATCCGGCGAGTCGAGGGGACCGGTATATGTTGGTAAATTTTGAGGACGTTCCACTCGGAATAAAGGTAGAGTTTATTTTCGGTCACGTCCAGCTTTACATTGCGCAGATAAATTGTCCGTCCAATCGGTTCACCACGTTGTGATCAATTGTGTGGAGGAAATCTTCAGGAGGAGCTTTCATACCCCTTTTAAAACATGGCCGACATTTTGTTTCAATGTGAGCAGCAAGGAACTCTGGGTGTTATTTATACGGCGAAGTGATGTCTGGGGAAGCATGGGAAGGGGGCACTGACTAGCCCACTTCACTTGTCCGGGGGAGATTTGCCATAAAGTCAACTTGAAAGTTATCACACTATTCCATCTATGATGTTTGTTCCAAATTAGCAGATAGCCCCCTGTCATAGCATTGGCTTTTTCAGAAAGCGATTTTTACCCATGCACATCATTGCAAATTAATAAGTAGTTGTCATTGTCCTCAAGGTGGGATCTGTCTGACGGCTAGACAATAATAAAATGTCAAATGAATGGTAATTGGACGCAGGGGTAGATGATATTAACCAAACTCGTTGTTTTTCTTCTCTAAGGCTGGATGGAAAGAGAGCCATGCAACATTCATGACAGAATTGAGGAACCTTCAAGCAACTGGACTTACAACTATTGGCCAGTCTTTGAGGACCGCTTTTGATTTGCTCAATCTCAATAGATTAGTGACTGGCATAGACAACTATGGACAGGTACGTTGTACTGGAAAGGTAGAAAGAAAACTTATAGGGATACAGGTTCCATGACATGGACCCCCTCCAACCTTACTGACCATCCCTGTCCGAATTGCCCCAGTCTTACAAGCACCACACACCTCCACGTGCTGTCCAGACCAGGCCTCACAGGGTCATAGTTCATGAAACAGTCATATGACATATCACAGCTGTGCTTATCGCTAGAAAGTAGACATTTGTTTATTACATTGTCTTGAGCATTCATGCTTTATTGAATAATTATTTATTATGTTATATATTGGCCATGAAATAATTAGGCCACAAATGAGGGACATTTTTAGGTATCAGTCTTTTAATGAAAATCCTTCTAAACAAATAATATATATATATATATATATATATATATATATATATATATATATATATATATATATATATATATATATATATATATACAATATTGGAATGTTGGAATGTTTCAACTAATTGCTGTTCCAATGTTCAATTGTACACAGTTTAGAACAATGTGCCAGTTGAAACAGTATTAGGAATTGTGTTTATCAAGACAAAGAAATGCACTGCTAGGTCTTGTAAAATGAGGGCAGAGACTGAAAAGGAAAGGTTTATAAATGTACTCTTTACTGTAATTTGGTCTAAAATTATACATGACATGTTTAAAACAGTTCTCTAAGCATATTCATAACACAGTCATGACTAATCACTCTAGACTTCCTCCTTGCAAGTGTATTGCTGCTTGAAATGATTCTCTGAATACATTAAGTACATATTTTTTTTACTTTACCCTTCCCATGGGTTAACATTGCACACAGCGTCCAAGTAAGTATGTTATGTATGTGCCTGTAGTTGATTCTGGGCACTTTGCAACACTCAAAATGAGGGGTAATTTGCACATTGTATCTGGTTTTGAGGACATCTGCCTTCCGGTGAAAGACAATGGGCTGGTGGTAAGTAGTGTGGAGTGGGTGGATGAATGTTTAACCAGCATTTCCTGAGTAACCAAATGAAAGGTCTCCTGCATCCAGGGTGAGCCGTACATGGATGCTGAATAATCCATGTCTGCGATTCGCCGGGGAGCTGTGGCTTCTAGTACTGCTGTGTCGGGCAGACATAGTACACACTTGATGTCTGAATCAAAGAGGGTCACACTCCCAATGCTTCGGGCTGCTAGATTAGGATATTTATGTCCTTCGGGGCAATCTGCTAGAATAGAGGTCTAAATAAGACGCAAATAGGGGAACAAAATATATGTATATAAATTGACACAACTTTTTTTTATTATCTTGGATCTTTTTGGCATCTTCCGCTGAACTATTATGCAATTTCTGGAGCCTCCTGCCAACATTTTAAGTGGAAAAAAAATTGGAAAAAGAGAAGGCTAGCCATTTGTAAAACCTGAAATGTAAGAAGCAGATATAATGTAACCCCTTACTACATGCATATTGAGACAGTTGCGTCTCATGTGCTCCACCTGCAGAATTCTGAAGTGGGTAATAACGCTATTTAACTGATTTTAGCAACAACCGATATAGAAGTCCCAAACCCAGCAAGTGTGTGAGGGAAGGAAGGAAGGAAGAAAGGAGGGAGGGAGGAAGGAAGGTGTGAACGAATCCTAAACATGGTCAAGTGTTTTTCCTCTGTCGTGATAAAGAGCCCTTCAGGTTGCCAGGGTGCCATGCATGGTTGCCCCCAGTCTCTTCAGAGCGGACCTTTCCACCTAGTGCCGGGGCTGTGCCAAGTAGTCTGCCGCCGCAAGACTGATAACGCTAAATGCAATGAGATGATTCTGAGAGGGCAGAGCGCATAATTGTTGGTGTGTGTGTGTGTGTGTGTGTGTGTGTGTGTGTGTGTGCGTTAGCGAGAGGGAGAGAGACGGGGCTGCCTGGGGAGGGGGTGCGAGTGTTGATCAAACTGAACATCAGAGCTAGAATAATTGACACGATCTTGGTTTGATCTCAGGCTTGTCATCGTTGTGTGTCTGAGGATTAAGAAACCTGCATGTTCAGAAACACCGGACACTTTTTACTGCCTGTGTGCCAAAGGGCCATTTCAAAAATTCCCAACGTTTACAGTGTTTTTATCTAGAAATATTTCCTCTCATTACCACAGCTAGCCAGACTGACTGCAAAACTTATTGATGTCACCCAGCCACACTTTGGCCATGGGGGGATTTCAGCAAAGGAGGGGGTTGGAGTGGGGTTGTCATGGAGACTATTGGTTGCTGTCGGTACAGAATAATAGTTCTTGATTCAATATTTTTTGGCATGATTACCGGACATATAAATTGCACAGCAAATCGCAAAGGCGAGCAAAGTCGACCTGTTTAAAATGCTTATGTCATAACAGATTGAGCAGTGCACAGGGAATCTGTATGGAAACTATTATAGGACAACATGGGTCCTGATTTGACGCAGACCACCATCTACTTGGCACAATTACTCAACAGTTGTTCACAGAGCTTGGGAAGATGAACAACGATGCACTGATTCATAATACCAGCAGGAAACAATGATGTTATTCCACACCACTCTGAGAGCAGAGGGACTTCACAGTAGAGTCGCCTCATAATGTGCTCTCCCTACTCTCTCCTGGCTTAGAGTTCAGGTGGAGGGCGGTGGGGGGTGTGAGTGAGTATCTCTCCACACGCACTCGCACAGGCACCATCTTTGTTTTTGTTGGAGGTGCAGAGATGTATTTGGGTGTTGCTCTCCCTGCAGACTGTACTGCTATGCATTATTCCCCTAGGCCTTAGATGCCTTTCTCTTGCGCTCTGTCTCCCTCTTGGTCCCTCTCGCCACCATCTGCTTTGATAACATCCTCCAAGTGTTGTGTTTGGAACAATGCAAAGTTATTCTTCCCACTGTTTAATTGTGGTAGACCTCTTTTTATAAAGAGGCAATCAGCAATGCAATCGGCAGGAATATTGTTATGTTCTTGTGCTGTTATGAATTTAGTACTGTTGCATGTTTAATAAAGCCCTTTTGCCCTTTTGTTTCCTTCTGTTTTAGGGAAGGAATCCATTCTTCCTCGAGCCATCGATCATCATCGCTATCACCGACGGCAACAAGCTGACAAGCGGCAGCGGCGTCCAAGATGAGGTCAGCCATAGACACCATGGGAGTGGGTAGATTGTGGGAGCGCGGCCAATCACGAGTGTTTCCTGGTTGGCACCTGTCTTCATCACAAATGAATGCAAATATTTACGTGGACCAGAAGTGTCCACCGCACACTTGCTGTCCTTATATCAGTCTAAAAAATTAAGCACTTTGTCTGTATATTAACCATTGTTAAGATTTTACAGAGTTTACATGGAGTTTCACTACACTAAACTGTGACACTGGCGTGTGACTAAGTAAAAAAACATTCCCACGTAGTATCATGACTGTGCGACTCCCAGCCGTAGGTTGTGGATTTGATATCCCCCTCCATGTCTGCAGCCTACTTGTAGGCTTCCTCGAGAAAGATAGCTAGCCCCGGCCCGCTCCTCCTCAGTGACATGTATCTGTATTCACTGGAAAGTTGCTTTGCAACAAAAACATCCTCTCAATGACAGAATAGTAATAGTAGAGTCCCCTAGACTGGCCCGTGGCTTGCCTGTCTACCTCGGCTGCACACCTCCTCCCTGTATATCGCTTACATGTGCTGCATCTACCAACCACGCAAACAGCAGCCAGCTGTAGCCTGTTCCCACCCACGCCCTATCAGAACTATTAATCTATACAGCAATTGTATATAGCGCTATTAATGTGCTCTGCTCGCAACGAGCACAGACACGGTGTACACGGGGTACACCGTTTCAGACATGCCATTCCCTTAATGGCTTCTATGGTGTCAGTTGGGCTAGCATCTGTTATGGTGCCAGCACCCGGTCGCCTGTAGTTGTGGTTTGGCGGGGAGATGGCACGTCTGCCGTGTGGACAATCCAGCCCTGTGATTTGTTGTTTGTTGTTCTACGTGAGCACAATGTGCGAGGCTGTAGGGAGAAAAAGGTTCTAAAGAAATATGGATGTTGCACAGCTCCAGCATCGCTGTTAATTGTTGCTCCTGCAATGTTATTGTTATGTGCCTCCAAGACTTGAGGTGGAATTTTGTTCACCCCGCGCATAACAGATGCCCATTATCCTGCCTTGTAATTCACTCCTTATGTCAGGCTTGTTTAACTTGGCATGCGCTACCGCTCCCGACGCACTGGTCCAATCCAGTCCGCCTGGATCATACCGCACCGCTATGACTCGCTCGCAACCCCCAAAAGTGGTCCTTGCACGCTGAGCGACCGCTAGGCTTTGCCAATGTTTTACTATGGAGTTGAGCATCGAAGCGCAACCCATCACCGGGGCGCTACCCTGAGCGTAGTGGAGTGCTCAGAATGTCCAACCTGATGCTGCACTCAAAGAAAATAAAAGAAGGCTGCCTTGTTAGTAAAACCAACAGAATCTCAACGCTCAAAGCTTACATTTCTAAACCTAAAGACTCGTTTCCGCGATTTTTTGACATGAAAATGAAAGTGTCTTCCTCCCGACGGTTAGCGGGCTGTATTCCACTCTCACCGTATTTTAGCGGGGGCTCGCGTTTGTTTCTCTGAACCCCTTCAATAACGATCCACATCAACGCCGGCCTTTGTCTCCCAGCTGCACCTGCCCCTGACCACCCCCCTGCCGGGCAGCGAGCTGACCAAGGAGCCCTTTCGGTGGGACCAGAGGCTGTTCTCCTTGGTGCTGCGCATCCCGGGACATGCCTCGGTGGAGCCCGAGCCCCTGGGCGGGGTGCCGCCCGACGACTCAGCCATCACCCCCATGTGTGAGGTCACAGGAGGTAAGGCGGGAGCCTGGGGGAAAATCAATAAAAAAGAGTGTTTGGCGACCGAAGAGCCATCAGCTGTGTCTGATCTATGGTTTCCTCAGCATCTTTCTGGATTGTTTCGATTTGAGAGAATGAAAAAACGCCAGGTCGGGGATGAATTAAATCAAATTATGATTTTAATATTCCTGTTACACGTTTTTATTCCCCGCCAGCTTTTGATATCTTTATTCAAAGGCGGTGCTTCAAGGGGTTTTGTCAGCGAAATCTCAACCCTTCTGCTAAGGCGGATTTGACTTGATTAACATGATGGCATACTCCTCTAGAAACCAGAGGACTCCCACATAGGGTGAACAACGTCAATGGGCAGGCGGCTGCGTTTTAAGCTGACGAGAGGAACCTGACGGGGACGCGCTATATCTGTAGCGCCGAGATCAAAATAGCAATTTGGGAAATGTAGGCCAGAGCCTAGAGAATGAATCATCTCCGTCATTAGAGAAAGAACAGGAACAATGAAAGTGTTGTTGAAGGTATCAGAAGGGGGGGGGGGGGGCGCCCTGTTAGTGACGTGGTGAAAAGGTAGCCCCTGTATTGTTTACTGTCATCTTCCAAGGCCGTGCTCTCATGGACACTTGAGACATGGAGACACTTCAAGTGCTGTCGGTAGTGGTCTATCAACCAGGTAATCAGAATTGAGGAGGTCAATATAACCTGCAAGGAAACAAAAATACCCAGTCGTTGGTTTCCCAATATGTTATTTTGGGCTAGGTGCGATTTTTGTGCCGACACTAACACACGCGCTGCTGTAGACGATCGAGTCCTGTCAGATGGAGCCTTGAAATCCCCTGGCCCAAAATAAATAAATACACTTAAAAAGAAAATGGCGCAGAACCATTGTGAACCATTGAAAAATAAATAAAATTACTTCGCCCGTCACACGTCATCGCCGCCAGGCTTCCTGTTTCCTTGAAGGCGAAGCAGAATGCCCTTCATGGACCGGTTCCCACAGACAGTTGGCAGGTGTCGCAACGTGGCCGCCTGTTTATTCCTGCTGAGGGAGGGGTCCACAGGATCAGCCTGCGTGTGAGAGGTGGGCCGCTGGCTGTGGCCTGGCGGTCGGATGACGCGGCCGTACTAGGCAGCTCGACAAGCTTATCATTACCTGCTGCTGGTTTCAGAAGGGCCTCTGCGCTGTACTACAATGAACAAAGGGCACTGGATGTGTATTATCATACAGTCATAATTGTTGGCTGTTGGTATGCATTGCGGACGCCGTCATTTGCCGTCATTGAACAGTGTTTTCATTTTCGAGTAGATGCATGTTTTTTAACGGGCATTCTCCATCTGTGCGTGTGTGTTCCTGCAGGGCGTTCCTACAGCGTCTTCTCCCAGCGCATGCTGAACCAGTGTCTGGAGTCCCTGGTGCAGAAGATCCAGAGCGGCGTGGTGATCAACTTTGAGAAGACTGGCCCCGACCCGCCCCCCATCGAGGGTGAGTCATCGCCGACGTGTCCCCACGCCGCCGGGAGAAACTTGTTTAGACCGCCGCAACCGACAGATTGTGTTCAGCCAACTACAATGCGCCCTGTTCACCTCTCGACCGAGCGTCCCCTCTCGCCGCCGGGCCCCAAACCACAAGTCAATATTCAAAAAAGATACTCTATGAAAATCCCTCTACTTATTAAAGACGACGCCCCCACACTGTTGCTAAAGCCTCGGGCAGTATCTGCCCCTGCATGCTTCAGCTATTTCGAGCGATGGCTGGCTGAGGAAATGTGTGTTTTCTAAACTCTACGGAAACTCTGGTTAAAGCCACATTTCTCGGAGAAGGCGTCCTTAGATAACGGGACGGGAGACGATTCTGGCGCTAGCGAGCACAGTTCTAGTAAATAACAAACCACCCTGGGCCAAACACAACCATTGACCAAAGTGTTCTCTATTGGAGCCATTGTGTCGTAATGTCCTTTTGGATCTCTTCCACTTGTTTTGTGTTTTTCAGACGCCCCCCCTGAGGTGAAGTCGGGCCCCCAGCCGTGGCATTGCTGTCACAAGCTCATCTACGTACGCCCCAACCCCAAGACCGGTGTGCCCATAGGGCACTGGCCCATCCCAGAGGCCTTCTGGCCCGACCAGAACTCCCCCACTCTGGTGAGAAGAACGGGGGGAAATGGATCATTGCTGTATGGGAAATGTTGGGGCTGCAACGATTATTCGATTAATCGATTAGTCTAATTATTAGCATTTTCAAATGATGCTAATCGGGTATAAGTCATTTCCCATGTAGAAATAAGAAACATTTGCTGCTTAATGTTGCAGTTCAAATATTTGGTTCATGGTTCTTTATAAAAGGAATAGTTTTCTTGGCTGCTTCTCTGATATAGCTAGGCCATTTAACCCATTTGTGCCGGCTGCTGCGCGGCGCAACATTGTATCTAGTAGATACAATGTTGCGCCGCGCAGCAGCGGGCACAAATGGGTTAAGAACTCTATTTGGACTCTGCTAACTCTTAATGGCATTTGCTGTATTTAATAACATTTTATAGAATAACCGATTTAAGCCCAAAACATAATGTTGGATTAATCGACTAGCGTTAGCTGCAGCATTAGTGCTTTAATGTCAACCTGTGACTCTGATGTTTAGCTGGTCCTACGGATCGGTGCTCTTTACTGGTTCTAACGCATGCTGCCATGCTGTGTTCTTCCTCCGGGGGCAGCCTCCTCGCTCGGCGCACCCCCACGTGCACTTCTCATGCCTGGACGCAGAGCCCATGGTCATAGACAAGGTGCCCTTTGACAAGTACGAGCTGGAGCCGTCGCCGCTCACCCAGTACATCCTGGAGAGGAAGTCCCCCCACACCTGCTGGCAGGTGGGCCCCAACCGCACGCACACACACACACATCGCCCGCACGCACACCGCACGCACATCCACTATGGGTGGAGGGCCGCGAATGAAATGGGAAATGAAATACTGTTCAGCATGCTTGAAAAAATGTTGATTGAACCAGTGGTGGCCAGCTTCCTTTTCTTGCTTGTGAGCCCGATTCTTTTGTCAGAACTTCTAGTTTCCCCATCCCCACGCATTGTGCGTTTGCTTTCCCACATATTGTTTCAGACCCATCAACACCTGACCGTATTATCAATGTCCGAGTCAAGTGAAAAAAACATTCAAATATCTATAGCTTATAAACAAGCCATTCCCAGCGAACCCATATGCAAATCAATTCAAGTTTGAGAGAACCCTGTTGCTTACCCTGATGGTTTCCTTCCCCTCTCCCTGTAGGTGTTTGTGTGTAACAGTGCCAAATACAGTGACCTGGGCCAGCCCTTTGGTTACCTGAAGGCCAGCACGGCCCTCAACTGTGTCAACCTTTTTGTGATGCCCTATAACTACCCCGTGCTTCTCCCTCTGCTAGGTAAGCCCTGTCCAGAGTCCCCCCTGTAACTGAATAACTTGATAATGCTATGAGCAGTACAGATGATGTAGTAGACCATGAGAGGGAAATGTTTTAACGCGTGCCCCAACACGCCGTGTTATGACAGGTCGTTTCCGCTTGTTTATAAAACACAATGTTGTCCTTTTGCAGATGATTTGATCAAAGTGCACAAGTTCAAACCTACCATCAAATGGCGGCAGTCCTTTGAAAACTACCTAAAGTCTATGCCTCCGTATTACATTGGGGTGAGCACTACTGACGCCCGCTTTGCACTACATGTATTTCCTGTTATTGTTATTTCCTGCGTGTTGTCTAGATCCCTCCATTCACGTTTTCTGTCTTTTTGTTTTCAATAGCCTCTAAAGAAGGCACTGAGGATCATGGGAGCTCCCAACCTGCTGGCCGACAACGAGTACGGCCTCAGCTACAGCGTGGTGTCCTACCTCAAGAAGCTGAGCCAACAGGTACGGCTTCTCTTGGAGCGGGCGTCGAAACAGGAGGAACGCCCCCTGCTTTGACGCTACGCCATCACCGCCCCCCCCCCCCCCCCCCCCCCCCCCCTCGCTCCATTCAAAGTCGCTAATTCGTCGTCGTTGTGGTCGTCTCCCCTCAGTCTAAGATCGAGTACGACCGGCTCATAGCCTCCATCGGGAAGAAGCCCCCGCCGGAGCCGGGCATCAAGGTGCGCTGGCGGGGCGGGGGGGCCATCTCCCTGGCCCAGCGCCGGGACTTCAACCAGCTGCTCCAGAGCATCACCGGGGAGTCGGCCTCCCTACCCCAGGAGCTCAGCTCCAAGGAGTTCCAGGGGTTCCACCTGGCGCTTCTCAACAAGGTGGGATTTGGCCGGGTTTCAATTGGCTGTAGTCCTCGCTTTGTTTTAGAACCAGAGAAAATCCCTCCGAGACCTAAGACAACACCAAACACGACACTGTGTGCTAGGATGTGTTCTTCGGTCGATAGGAAATAATAGGAATCGCTTGATCTCGCTTGAGTATCTCGTAAAGTATTCCTTTCGTTTTTGGCAGAGTACAGTCATTTCTTTCAGGTCGGTTGAAATGTTTATTTTCAAAACTGTTGAATGACTACACCGGTTCCTTGGTGGGGCTTCTCTACGAATAATATGCAATGCACACAGTATGTTTCATACAAATACGGTCTTATCCAGTGTGCGACGCCATGGCCTTGTTCAGATCTCACGGGGTAGTAAAGATCTTCCAGATAAAGCGTTATGTTTGATCCATATGTACCCACACGCTCCATCCCTGCCCCTCCAGACCCTGAAGCCCCAGAGCTTGAGGAACCCCTACGACATCCCCCGCAGCCAGCTGCTGGACCAGCTCAGCCGCATGAGGAGGAACCTGCTCCACGCCGGCGTCTGCTCGCTGCGGGGACAGGACCCAGGTAGGCCCCACAGAGCGCGCGCGTGTGCATGAACACACGACTCTCGCGTGCATCTCAAGTTTTGCTTGGAAACTGTTCGTGCAAAACGCCGGCCCTCTGATGATGTGTGTCTGTCGCCCGCCCAGACCAGCTCCACAGCGTGCCGATCGCCCAGATGGGGAACTACCAGGACTTCCTGAAGGCTGCACCGCAGCCGCTCCGAGACCCCGACCCAGAGCAGCCCAAGCGGCTGCACACGTTCGGCAACCCCTTCAAACTGGACAAGAAGGTACGGCCGCTCCCCGACCCTCTGCCCAAATGCAGGTTCTGCGTCTCCTAAAGGATAGAGGATAGAGAAACTCAGCGTTTGTTGGCCAGAGGGCTTTCTTGGACGGTTCACAGCCCCTTGCTGTCCTCAGTAAAGTCATGTTGAATTATAGTTCAACTGGTCAATTCTACACACCTTTTTGTGCTTTCCTTGTGATACTGTCTCTGTTATACCATAACGTTTGCTTCTTTAGTCATGTGACTTATTCAGTATCCATGGAGTACCCTTTTATGGCCACAGATCAGCAGCAGTGTTGAGTGTGTATACTACAGGAGCTAACCTCAACCTCTCTCACTCTCTCTCGCTCTCTTTCTCTCTCTCAGGGCATGATGATCGACGAGGCGGATGAGTTTGTAACGGGCCCCCAGAACAAGGGAAAGAGGCCCCAGGGCGAGAGCAGCCCCATGCAGGGCGGCGGCCCCAAGAGACGGCGCTGCATGTCCCCGCTGCTGCGCCTGGGCAGGGCCTACACTCCCCCGGTCACCCCCCCGGCCAGCCCCAGACCCACGGCCGGTGAGTTTCACCCACACATTCAGCGGCCGCTAATGCCAAGGCAAAGTTGTGAATGCAAAGCAAAATTTGCTATGTAATTAGTTGGGTTCAGTGTTGGAGCTGTGGTACAGAAAGCTTTAAACGCAGGCCATGGGATTTGGGCATTGGGAGACCCCTGTGCCCCACCCAAGAAAGCAAGCCCAGTTCCAGGTTTCAATGCCCCCCCCCCCGGCGCGCTCCCCTTGTCTGGCTGCTTGTCCAGAGTTCACACTCCCCAACGTGGACTTTAGCAACACCTTGTGGTTTAACAAGAGCCCGCACCAGTAGGCTCGACGTGAGACGGCTCACGTTGAGTCTACTGGTTGTACCAAATCGTACAACCTACAGCGGGTCATATATACAACAGCGGCCGTTGTATATATGACCCGCTGTAGGTTGTACGATTTGGTCCAAAGGCTTAACGATTGACTTTAATAAATATGCGATCAGTAGACGTTAAAAGATGTTAACCCGTCGCGGTCTGCCTTGTGCCCCCTCCAGACGGGGAGAGCGGCGACGGCGAGCCGGACTTCATCATCAACCACCTGAATGAGAACCACTACACCCCCGAGAGGAGCTCGGACCAGGACCCGGACTCCCCCGGCCCCGCGCCCACGCCCCTGGACCCCCTAGAGAACCACGCGGCGGCCGCCCTGGGAGCCGAGCAGGAGGATGACGTCGAGGCCGTGGACGACGACGACGACGACGACAAGGTGCTGATGATGGAGCTGGAGGAAGACGTGGAGAACGGCGGCGGCGCCCGGGACGAGGAGTACCCGTCCGGGGGCGAGGGCGCAGGGGACAGCGGCGGGCTCTCGCCGGAGCTCCGTCCGCAGCGCTACCTGTCGCCGTCGGCCCTCAAGAGGCAGATCCTCAACGACTGCATCGAGGTCAACAACCAGCTGAGGGCCCTAATCACCAAGGAGATCAGGAAGCCGGGAAGACGTAGGTCCCCCCCCCCCCCCCCCCCGCCTGTCTCTCTCTTCGTCACACCTGAATCAGTTGACCGCTGTGGGCGTTTGTTTTCAATGCAACTATTTGCATTGAAAGCAAACGCGAACAGATTCACTCTCATTCACTCTCATTTTGCATAAGATTTTCAGTCTATTTTATCCCACTGATACATATTCATAGACATGGGCTAATGCCTAACATGGTTTGTTGCGTTTAAGAGATGGGTATTAAAAATACTGTTAAACAGTTGGGTGTTCTCAATTACGACCTCAATCTGGTCTTTGACTGACAGTACATATTACTATAGTAAGGAAACTCCCACTCAATCGGCCGTGAGGTTATTTGTCTGCTTGTCTTGAGTGTGGTACAGTGTGTAGTAACCCGTCTCCCTTCTGTTCTGTCGACTGCAGACTACGACAAGATCTTCCACTTCTTGAAGCAGATCCAGGGAACTCTGGACACGCGGCTCATCTTCATCCAGAACATCATCAAAGAGGCAGCCAGGTGAGGTCACATTCAAAACATGCAAAACGCCCACGATTTCCATAGGAAATTAATTTTACGTGTACATTTACAACATAGCTTTGACTGAACGGCATTTTACTCAGGTGAACCAGCTGTGTGTCAATTCTTCTCTTCTCCTCACACTTTTTCCAATCAACCCAGGTTCAAGAAGAGGGTTCTCATCGAGCAGCTGGAGAACTTTCTAGAAGAGATCCACAACAGAGCCAATAACATGAACCACATGGAAGCGCTCTGAGCCCCCTGGGGCTCAACAGGAACCCTCTCCCACAACCCTGTCATCCTCCCCTTTCCACGACAACCATCAGAGACGGGCCGAACAAAAACACCCTCCAAACTCCGCCAGAATCCACCGGTCGCCTGCTCCAGTACAGCCTCCTTCTTTGTCATGTTGACATCGGGCTGGGGGTTTTTGAAGGGAACCAAAACGAGGGAAATGGAACAGCAGGGAGCTGAGGGCTTGGCTGACGGCGGTTATTTTGCGCAGGGTTAACAACGACAGCACTTGGGATATGGGGCTGGCCCACTCAATCAAATTGCCCGGCCTGTTTGTAAAGTTCATGTCCGCATTCCATGCTCCCTGTGTAAGCCGCAAATGAAACGTTTGCCGTTTTGGTTTAAAGTTGGGATCCAAAACACGAGAAGAGACTAAAAAGGGTGGATAGAAATGTGTTCTCTTTTGGGGGGGGGGGGGGTTAAGTTGTCTTGGGGGTGTACCCCTTCAATCTCCGCTAGCCCCTCCCGCTCCATCTGTTTAGCGAGGGCTCTAAACGACAGTCTTAATGCACTTGTTGGTGAACCCATTCTCAGTGGCGTAACCGTTACTGATGACCTTTGTTTGTCACTATTACCACTCCATTAATGGCAAAAAGAAAAGCACTCCATTGACCGACTGAGCAAAACGAGCACCGCTAAGTGCAATTTAATTATTTCGACGTGTGGGCTTCCTACCTTGAATGAGTTGGAAAGAAAAGCATATAAAGGTTGCATCTGAATTGATGTTTTTTAAACCCCCCCCCCTTAGAGCAATATTATGATGACCTTGGCAGTTCTATGCTTTTTCTTTCTTTTCTTTTTTTAAAGCCTTTAGGAACATGCACACTATTGGAGGAGGAAAAACCATTAATGTACAGGGACTAAGCTCAGGAACCGACACTAATGCATTGCAGTTGGCAATGTCCTCAGCATTAGTTAACAAACCTTTTTTATTTACTTGTGATCTTTCAATGGTTAAAGTGCAATGGCTCCAGTCTCCTCCAGGAAATGAGATGGGGGGGGGGCGTGGAGGGACAACCTGTCCTTGCCGGTAGCTGCCAAATAATAAATTTCTATCCGCTACTTTCGCCTCAAATCCCAATCAAACTTTTTTTTGGCTCCTGCTGATCGAGCAACTTGCTTTAGCGACATGTTTGTTGTTATGTCAGGAAGGAGGGGGTTATTTTAGCATCGACACAACCTTTTTAACGGTTGAGCTCATTGATCTTCACTGACAACTCCGTGGCCCAGCCCCAACGGTCGGAGCGGGAGTGGGGGGGGGGATGGATCCATGGTCTGAGAGGAGACCGCTCTCTGCCCCTTCCTTCTTCCATGGACAGGGACCAAAATCTGCCATACTTGTCTTTTTTTGTTGTTTGTGAATGAGGACGCTACCAAATGAAAGTATTTTGAATACACTGTATAGCTGTAAATAACCCTAGAGTACTATTTAAAAAAAGAGAATGTTCAGTGGAAATGGCCTTTTTTTTTGTAAGTATTTCCATGAATAAAGTTTCTATTTTACACTGTGAAGGGCCATGTAAATAAAGTGTCACATTGTTCTGTAACGGAGTTCCCCCATGCTTTATTTGTCTGCTGTGTTGGAGAGACTGCAGCCTGTGTGGATAACGGGAGGTGGGAGAAAGATACCACAAACAGCTGGGGTGTAAAAAGAAGATGTAGTAAAAGTTTATTTACAGATATTTACATAAATAGATAGTCCCTCTTCCTGGAGTGTGTGGACCGTCCTGCTGGTCCATAATAAATACAGATGGGGTTGTGTGTGTGTGTCTGCACTCATGAGATGTTTGGGGGGGGGGGGGGTGCATGAGTCCTGGTTGATCCTCACGGTGCTTGCTCTGCTGGATTCGTCACTCGTCCCATAAACAAGATGGACCCTGTATGAAGGACACCAAAACAAAGCATTAACGTGTTATGCAAACAAAACCATATATTTATGTAGTGTCAAGCAGCCCAACGCACAACTCCACTCTCCATGTAACAACATGGGATCATATGAAGCTGCCCAGCTCAATACCTGTGTTTACTTGTCGAAGAATAAATACAAAGGGCCGGTCAGCCTTGAAGACCGGTGCACGGGATCGCTTCAGAAGCACCATCGCTACACGGCAGGCAGAGATAACACGTGTTATGATTACAACCTTTTTGGTGGGGAGGTCAAGCCTGCTGAGACGCTAGCCTGTATGCACAATGGTGCCTGAATGCTGCTAGATTGCTACTCCATCTTTCAGCTCTGCCTTAAAATGTTTATTAGCACGGACAGCTCACCCGTAGCAGCCGCTGCCTTTGTGCCGTCTTCTGTGACCTCTATGCTCGCTTCGTGAAACGCTTCGGAGACATAGAGACCCTCCTCCACTGTGGGTGTGTGTGTGTGTGGGGGGGGGGGGGAGTCAGAGAGTGAGAGAGAGAGGGGGGAAACGTGAGTCATCTGTCAAACACATCTGTTGCCGGTTTAGTTTTCGAGGGAGCCAAACACCCTTGAGAAATGTGAGGCTTGTGCTCATGTTTACCTGATATGCCAGTGAAGTCTGCTGCGGTCGGGCTGAAGGCGTCGCTGATACCGACGGAGGGAAGCACTGACCTCAGGTTGAATTTGTTTTGCATCTTGAACCTGGGAACCAAGCAGTTTTCATAGAAACGTTAACAACCGGGACACCACAAATGATTCAGGATAGGCGGGGGTGTTAAGAAGCAGTTGTGAAAGCCTGCCAATGATTTCGGATTCACGCACACACAGAAAAATCTAGTCGTAAATCGTGGTGGAGTGGCCCCCCCTATGCTCCCCCTATTATGAGTTTCAGTAAATCAGGACGACCTCTGGATCGCTGGCGCTCACTTGGGTAAAAAGACGTCCATCTTGGTCCTCCGCAGGCCCGTGTCCCAGGACGCCACCTGGTGGGGGCTGAGCTGGGCCTCCAGCGAGGCCAGGGGGGTCTTCCGGTCGCTGGGCAGGGCCAGCAGCAGGCTGAGGCTCTTGCCCAGGAAGGGCAGCTCCACCACCGTGTACCGCTGCTCCGACGCGCCACGGAACTGGCCTACAACACAGAACACCATGATTGTAACGTAATTGCATTAATGTGCAACGCCGCAATACAGTGTCCATGGTTACTGCTTTATTAATGTTTGGCAATTGTATTCGGTGGTATGATTGTAACCCGATCCCCCTCACACTATATTTAGCATTCCTAAGAGGTATTCAGAACGAAGCTCTACATCTCGGTTGTGGCTTTTTTGTTCTAGGTCTTGATTCATGCATTTGGCAAAGTTTCGTGCCTTACCAAAGTTGACCTCGGCCGCCTGGTACATCATGGGCACCTTGACCGCGCTCCCGTCCGTGAGGGTGAAGGGCAGGTTCTGGGTGTTGGTGAAGAGGAACTGCTTCTGCCAGATCCCCCGGAAGGCCACCGTGTTGACCAGGGCCATCTGGAGCCGCTGGCCCCACCACGGGGCCTCTCCCTGGGCCTCGCCAGAGCCCGACAGCTCCCCGCTGCTGCCGCCCGACTGGATGGGCCACGTCTCATCTGTGAGGAACACGTTTTTCATGAATTACCAAGTCCGACTTACATTAAGCAATCGTAGAGCAGCAACGTACAAATGTCTGCCAAAGCAAGAGAGATGCACAGGTAATAATAATAATACAACAAATTGATGTAGCGCTTTTCCAAATGCTCAAAGACGCTTCACAATAGCACCTAATCATACGGAACAGAAAAACAAAACAAACAAAAAAAACAGAAAGTTTAAAGGTTAAAAGCAAGGGTGAAAAGGTGTGTTTTGAGGGCTATTTTGAAGGATGAAAGAGTGTTGAGATTGCGGATTGTCGTTGGGGACGGCATTCCAGAGAGAGGGGAGGGAGGTAAGCATAGCTGATCACAGAGAAGCCCACAGAGGCACACAGAAGCATTTTCAGTCCATTAACATCCACCATCTTGCAGTGACGCTGAAAGGCCTACCAGTGCTGCGGTGGTGTCCCAGTCGCCCCGGGACGGGCGACCCCAGCGAGCTGTGGGTTTGGTTGGGCTGGCTGAAGCTGGAACGGACCAGGCGGGTGTTGGCCCAGGCCTCGGCGTGGTGCTTGAACCCTGACAGCAGCTGGACGCCACTCTGGATGAACAGGGCCGTGGCCTGCTGGAGCCACATGCCCTGGCTGGAGTTACCCACACTGCCCTGCAGATGCACCAGGAAGGGCTGCACCTGCACGTCTGCCAGGAAGGAAGGGGAGAGGTCCTTAGTGTGAAGTCGTACAGATCTGTCATGTTGTGAGAGCTAAGAGTTCAACTCGACAGTTCAGTTTTAATCTTTCTTTTTTTGCTGAAATGAAAGCCAGCAGCACACTATTCTCTAGTCTATAGCCACACACAAAGCTACGGTCAATAAATTACACCCATGCAGTACACAGTATATGGATTTTTCAGCAAATGCCATAAGTAAAGTTGTAGTGCTTGTTCAACAACAGCCTCGCCATCCATCAACTGTTTGCAAAGGCTTCCGAAAAAAACTACGTCTCGGACATAAAGCTGGGCAACCATTAATGAAAAGGTCAAATAAAATCCCTGGATCAAGAATGGAAAGAAACAAAAGACCCAACGCAATAGTTCCTCAACTGAATCTCTCCCCGACAATCCACCGCCTCTGTGGGCCTGCCGAGTGAATCAGTGCTGACTGATGCTGATCTCCAGGCCAGAGTTCTAACGCAGTGGTGGCCTCATCTGATACGCTGCCATAACATGTCATGACGATCCAAATCTAAATCAAAGCCATATTAATTGCCCTTCTAGGGCCAAATCTGCACAATATCAACGAGTGCACAACATCCATCGCAGGCAGCTGTTTTAGATCAACGACCACTGCGAAACAAAATACCACGGGGTACACCGACGAGCTCTGCCGAGAGGTGGCGCCTGCGATCGGAAACGAGAGAGTTGAGTTAGCTCCCTCAGTGACCCACACGACCCAACGTCAAACGTCCATTGTGGCAACTGGGGTCATTTCTAAACTGCGGACAGCCAGTCCAAGCCCTCGTTGGTTAGGGTTGGAGTCACAAAGAGGGTGAAGGGAAGCGTTTTGGAATAATCAATGATCCCTGGATAACCCCGAACAACCCCTTAACGCAGTAGTGTGGGTGAGTCACAGAGAATATGTAAGGAACAAACCACGACGGGGCGTCCAGTTATTGGAAAATAAAGTACTACACTACAGGGGTGGGCACTGAGGGGGGCTGACCACAGCATTGATTCAGAACGGTTAAAAGGCAGAGGGGGGGTTCCCGTTCTGGAAAAATAATTCACACCCTCAGAGTGTTGACCCATCAGGATCAAGTATTTTAAAATGCAGTTGTATATAATACATACGATGATATCGTTGTAATGTTATAACATATCCAACCCACCCCGCCCCTGCCCCCCTCCCTTCCCACCCTCCTGGGGACTCCCTAAACGTGGGCCCCGGCAGTGGGAGAGCGGCGGGTAAGGAGATTAGCGTGGCGGAGAGCGAGAGGGCCGGGGGCATTATGGCTCCAGACACCGCCGGGCTCTGCACCGGGCCTGGTACCGGAGGCACGGCCCCGGGAGGGATTCCCACGCCAAGGGCCAAGGTGAAGAACACACCAGTCTTCTGGCCTGCCTGGCCACCATGAGGCATGGTGGCCAGGCAGGCCAGAAGACTGGTGTGTTCTCCACCTTCCTCGGGGAAGGCTTTGCAGATATGCTTACCCCTTTGCTGTATTCCCCTCTAAAAGGTGTATGCCTACAGGGTGGCTGGAAGGCACCTCTATCAGCGAATACGGACAGCACCCATCTAGTGCTTTTCTCGAAAGTAGGTTAGTAGGTATGTAGGCTAGGATTTCGAGTCGTGGGAACATCACGATTGTTTGGCTGTCATATCATGTTATAAAATGATAAACAGCGACCGCGTCAGATGTCAAACGTTTGTGATTGCACGGTGAGTTAAGGTTAACATTCTGCATCTGTTCTTCATATACAATACATTATCAACACCAGAGCATCCCTGCTGTCGCCTCGCCTTAGCCTCTGAACCCTGTGTGTGTGTGTGTGGGGGGGGGGGGGGGAGAGGGTGTCCTACCATTCATGTTGTATCCGAGGGCCTCTTCCAGCTGAGCCAGCGTACTCCCCCGGGCTCCAAGCTGCAGCAGCCCCAAGGACAGCGAAACGCTCACCGGCGACACGATCAGGTTGGAGTTGTTCTCCGTCTCGGTGAGCGTTTGGTAGAGGCTGACGGCGAAGCGGTTGTGCAGCTCCCTCATGTTGTCCTGGAGGCTGCCGCCGTGGCTCTGGGCTCGCCCCGCCAGACACAGGCACAGGAAGAGAGAGGCCGTCGAGAGGGGACCCATGGCCGCACGTCGGGGAAAGGGTCCGAGAGTGTTGTGAGAAGAGTTTTGAATTCCGGTTGATTGGGATCACTGAACAAAAGAGAAGAAAAATGAGGCATATTGAGGTGGGCCTCTGTGGATGTTGAGATAGGGGGGACACTAGGGTCCACATAGAAGTACCCGTTGGCTTATGGGACATTTCACAGAGATGTTTTGAGATGAGTTGCCCACATGACCTGTAAAAGGTCAGTTTAACCTAACTATTATAGTGGGTTAGGGTAAGTCCAAAACAAAACAAAAATAACCGGGGGAATAATGGCTAGAGCAAGATTGACTGTAATGCGAATATAATCTGACTAGCTGAAATTGCACATAAATAACCACACTTTCTGATCATCATAGACCACCATTCTACAGAAAAATAAGTAGTCCCTGAAACATTGACAAAAACAAAGATGTATTGCAGTGTTTTTATGGATAAAACGAATACAGGATAAAAACGAACGTTAAGTTAAGTTTTCTTCCCATCATCTCACTTAAGGGCCACTTACCTCGCGTTGGCTTTAGAATCCCACTTTGAATGCTTCTGCAAACCAGAGGTGTGCAAGTATCTACTCGCTAGCGTGCAAGTGTCTACTCTGTGCAGCCGCTGTGCGTGGCCGCTCACTGCTGTCACTTCTTCAGGTCGCTCGCTTATGGAGGAACTCTTTCCAGTCATGCGACCGCGTTTCAAAGCAATGCTGCGTGTTTCGTGGTCTCTGTCGGCGATGTCCGTACCACTCGGTCAGAATTCCTCCCTCCACCGCACTATAAGAAGCCGGTGAAGGGAGGCACGTCGCAGCACAGCAAATCCCAAACCGAGCTGTGGGCGCACACACACACACACACACGCACACGCACGCACGCACGCACGCACGCACGCCGCAAGCGCACACACACACCCTCCCACCCACACACACAAAGACAAACAATTCGCCCGGGCGTTTGATCATCAATAGACATCTTCAAAAGGAATACAAGTGTAGAACCGTCATTTGCTGCGTCAGCGTTTCTAATTGGTTGTGACATGGGAATGCGTGGTTAATGAGAAGTTGAGCTCTTTTGACACGGCGGCACCTGCACAATCCAGTACAGCATCATTATAGTGTTATTGATAATGCAATATATTGATTAATAGGATTTGATTATTGTGATTATCATCATAATAGTCATTAATCATAGTCATCATCATCATCATCATCATCATCATCATCATCATCATCATCATCATTTTTTTGGCAGTTTAAGGTTCAGCCTTTACAAGAGTTATGATAGGCATACAGTAAGGGTTCGGGGATATGTCTGTCCATCAAGGATTGGGCTATTTTAAGAGAAATATGCCATCCATTACACAGAGATAAGTGGTTATTAGACCTGAAGTTGGTGTCCCCTCTAATGAACCAACCTATGATCATTTACTGACCGTGACATCTCATCTCCATTTGCGGCGCTAGAATTCCGGATTCCTGCTTTCCGAGTTGGACGGCTGAGTCGGAAGAATGCGGGGACTCCATTTAACGAAGCCAAGTCGGCTCCACTAATTAATCAGCGGAATCTCCGACGGACAAAGCCATCAAATACCTGATGGCTACTATTCACGCTCCGGTCTTCATGGGAAAAATGTCGGCATTTCTTCAGGCTGACTGTCAAGGGATAAACAATGAACAGTGCTTTATGGCAGACTGCTCTCCGCCCGCACATATGATTGAAAGGGGGCCAAGACAAACAAGATCCGCAAACACTTTGTTCTCTCCAACATAAATATTTTTTTTGCTCTCCATTTCTTGTCCCTTTACCAATTAACTCGTATGTTTGTGCGTGTACTCGTGTGTGTTTATGTGTGTGTGTGTGTGTGTGTGTGTGTGTGTGTTTGTGTGTGTAATCAATGGCATTCATTGTGCGTGAAACGTGCGTGATGAATTGTATTTAAAGTTTAACTAAAGTGATCCTCTGATGACCGCCTGCCTGTGTTTGTTTGCGTGTGTTTGTGTGTGTGTGTGTGTGTGTGTGTGTGTGTGTGTGTGTGTGTGTGTGTGTGTGTGTGTGTGTGTGTGTGTGTGTGTGTGTGTGTTTGTGTGACTCCGCGACGCCTCCGCTTTGCCCCACATGGCCGCAACTTAATCCGTACTATAACGGTGACCGTTTACACCTCTCACTCAAATCCTCCCACACATGACCTCTGAACTCATAGGGCTGCCGACCACAGCCCCGCGCATTGTACGGAGGGGAAGAAGGGAAAAAAATAGGAAAGGAAAGTTCCTAAAATAGGCTCCCAACAGGGAGAAACGTCCCATTTGGCAAATCATTTGTCCCCTCATGAATGAACATGGAACATGGAAACAAACCATTATGCGCCCTTGCTTCGGTTTGTACAATTTATCACTGAAAAGCAATGAATATGCACACACACACACACACACACACACACACACACACACACACACACACACACACACACACACACACACACACACACACACACTTCTGCAACGATCACACACTTGCGCACTGAACACATCATCAGTGTAATAGAGACGCTGACCGCGGCCGCCCCGAGATGTTTACAAGATGACTTCTCCTAGCTCACCTACACTCTGGCCTACTTCTCTCTCTCTCTCTCTCTCTCTCTCTCTCTCTCTCTCTCTCTCTCTCTCTCTCTCTCTCTCTCTCTCTCTCTCTCTCTAGGACCCCGGGGGGATTAGAGGGGACGCTGGTGGGAGGCGGGCGGCGCAGTGAGGCGGTGTCGCCGGAGCGATGTGCCAGGTACGCCCTGGAGGATTATTATTATAGAGCCACTAGCGCTGGCACTGGGGGGCTGCGACGTGAGAGAACGCATCCAACACACACACACACACGCACACACGCACGCACGCACGCACACACACACACACACACACACACACACACACACACACACACACACACACACACACACACAACAAAGTACAGGCTACTCTGACATGGGTTCACCACTTGCCTTAAGGAAAACATGGAGTGAAGTGAAACAGTAAAAGATTTTCTGACCACACTGGCTCGTTGAGGTCACATTATAGGCCTACGCTCTTAAATACCATGCAGAACACTTTGTGCCCTATGCACACACGTAAAAACACACACACACACACACACACACACACACACACACACACACACACACACACACACGCACACACAAAATAGATAGTATAAAAGCCAGTCTACATTTTTCTTGGTAATGAGACATTCATGATAAGAATAGCCTTTTTGGTTCATATAGGGGATTTAACAAAAAAATTGTGACATTTGTGAAATGATTGACGAGGATACGTTGTGGTGAACGACTTTGGATTCGACCAATAAGAAACCTTAACCATCATGGTGGGTAACTGTCTCAGCGTCCTCATACGTTACCCGCCAGCAGCGCCCTCTACCGGCACACTGGTGAGTCGTGATCCGGACTAGGTTACTGCAGGCTGATATACGTCATCCTACAGGTTGCAGAGGGGGGGGGGGGGGGGCAACACATGGCTCTTCATGCCCAAATAAAGACATCTCTCTGATCTTTGTATATTTAAATTGGTGATGTTATGCCACCAAGGTGTGAGTGTGGTTAGCCATTACAAGCAGTTTGAAAGTCTGCCTATTCCTATGTTTGAGTGACATCACAAGTGGGAGTGTCCAAAAGGCAGATTTTTTGGACTGGAGTGATCAGTCAGAAAATGTTGCTTATCTATCCATCATAAATCAAGGTGGACACGCCCTCTTGTGATGTCACTAAACAGGCAGATTTTCAAACGACTTGTAAAAGCTATTCACACTCACACCTGGTGGCATAACATCACCCCTTAAAATGAATAACTATGGAGCTTGGGAAAAACACAGGGGAATAATATGCTGTGTACCCTGATTATGATCATGTGTGCATTTACAGTAAACAGTAAATGATGGGGCAGTAATTCACTCCATGCACATAAGAGGCTGTTCACAGTCAGCCTCGGCCTTCATCACAGATGTTAAGGTGGATGAAAACAGGTGGTACTCGTTAACTTAATTACGGTTCTGTCGGGTACCAGGTCACATAATTAACGTCATGAGATAGGCCCTACACCTGTGTTGGCACCTGTGTGATAAAGGATATGAGGGCTTGAATCAGTATGGCAGCTCAGTATTACTATGGTAATGGAAGGCTGTGCACTCAGCCGTTATAAAACGATATTCCTTGCTAGGGGGATTTCTGTAGCCTTAAAATGAAAAAGGCTGTTTGTTGCCAAAAGCCTATAGTATACGGCCAAGCTAGTAAAATGATTACGATTTGAATAGGAGTTCATGCAAAGCAATTCAACACCAGTTCTCTGCAATGTTATACATGAGGAATTACATTTGTGGGTATATATATGATGGACTATATTATTTTGTGATAACCCCTTTGCTAAAAATAATGTTCTAGTGTATCCCAAACTGGGCTGTGATTGGTCCCCTATGACATCACCATTGCACAACTGACAACCCATATGTACTATTATGGGATTTCCCTCCATAGTCTGAGGTCACACACACACACACACACACACACACACACACACCTGTTTAAGCACTTACCCACAGGGGCGAGCCAGTGATATAACTGTTCATCACACAAGAGGAACCAATGTTTTCAAACGGGTGCTAAATAGAACACATTACCGAAAACACACATGTGAACTTCGAAGCAGAGGGTCAGTGGCAGCAGTACAATATAAACAGCAGTTACTCCGTGTCATCAGACACTGGACTTCGTTGAAATGTTATTAAATAAAGTGCCATGTTTTGAAATATGAGAAACTACTGCTAAAAATAATGCTGAGATCTATTTATATAAAATTATCAGTTATGTTGTTCAGCCTATATCGCCACAAGGGGGCCTCATTGCACAAAGACCTGTATTTACATCATCCTCGGTCGCTAATACTTGTTATTAAGTCACCCTTGTCAGTTGAATATCCTGTCGTGACAATATATTTATTACATGAGGCATACCTTATTCGTTTTTTATTTTGTATTTTACTGTTCAGAAAACACATCAGTCATCATAAAAATCATTAAAAAAAAGGCTCTACACGTCATGGCTGCTATAAGATGAAGTCAAATTATGTTGAGAATAAAAAATAAGAAATAAATAAATGGTGGCAATGTTAAAAGAGGAGCAAACAGACAGGTACATTATAATATAACTGGATCTATCCTGTCACCTGGTCCATGGAAATGGAGTATAATAATAATAAACATCACACATATCATCTAGCTTAAATTCAGATATAAAATAATCATAAAACACAACTACAAAGCATATGAGGACGCACAGAAAACCACATTGCCAGGTTGTCAGTTTGTCTATTGACTGTTATGTTCATTGATTGGCAGCAGGGGGCAGGGCAGAGCGGTTGTCAGGGGTCATCCCTCCGTCCATCCAGATCCTTAATGCCTGCTTCTTTCTGGTTAAAGGTCGGGAGGTGGGAGCCAATCCCAGGGAGGAAGCCTAAATGCATAGCACTCCAGTCAATCGCTTGGTCTGACGCACACACACACACACACACACACACACACACACACACACACACACACACACACAGACAGACAGACGCACACACACACACACACACACACACACACACATACACACACACAGACACACACATACACACACACAGACACACACACACGCACAGACAGACAGACAGACGCACACACACACACACACACACACACACACACACACACACACACACACACACACAGACAGACAGACGCACACACACACACACACACACACACACACACACACACACACACACACAGACAGACAGACACACACACACACACACACACACACACACACACACACACACACACACACAAATACACACACACAGACACACACATACACACACACAGACACACACACACGCACAGACACACATACGCACACGGACACACACAGACACGCATTCACGCAAACACACACACACACACATGCACACACACACGCAGACGCACACACACACACAAAAGCACGCTTCACACGCTTGCGCACAGACACTGTCTGTCTGGAAACCCGGAGACTCCGGGAGATTCCGGGTTCTCCAATTGAGCCAAACTTCGATGGACGAAGCCAGACTTCTACAACACATGGAGAACAACCGTCACACACAGGGAGAACAACCATTATACAGACTCCTACAAGGATCCTACGACTTGAATCCAACAAGCGTGTATCCTCATATATAGAACTCCTGGTCCTCCTCCAGCTCATCGCCCAGCACTTTGAGCGGCACGTGCTCCACCGACCCGCCCAGACTGTTGGAGCTGTCCCATTGGCTGAGGGAGACGTCACTCGGGGAGGTGGTGCCGCCGGTGGACGCCGTGTTGAAGCAGAGCGAGCTCTGAGGGCGCGCCGGCGTCCTGATCCACGCCGACGGTGTGCTCTTCACCGATAGGCTGCTAGTTCTGACGGGGACGCGGGGCCGGCCCGCCGCCCTTTTCACCGTGGCGAAGGCGTGGGCGTGGGGGGGGGGGCGGGCCGGGGGAGAGGCAGCGGCCCGCCTCCTCAGACGAAGCGGAGGATGGCCGCACGTACGCCGACACCACGCTGAGGTCGGCCCCGCCCCCGCCCGCCGCCGCCGCCGTGGCGTCCACCTGGTGGCCCGTGTCCACGTCCGTCTCCTCGGCGCCCACCAGAGCGTCCAGGTTGAGGCGGAACGCGGGGACGAGGGGCGAGCTACAGGGGGGGAGGAGGGGCTGGCGGGGGGTCCGGCCGCGGTGGGCGGGGCCGGAGGCGGGGGAGGAGCAGGTGGAGCGGGAGGAGCCGGCCCCGGGGCCCGGGGTGGGCAGGGAGTAGAGCGAGCCCGAGCGCTGGCTCCGCCACTGGGACCTCCAGGCCTCCGGGTGGCGGCGCTGCGCCCAGCGCTGCTCCTCCTCCTCGTCGTCGTCGTCGTCGTCGTCGCCTTCGTCTTCCTCGTCGCCCTCCTCTTCGCCCTCCTTGTCCAGCTCCTCGCAGGCCAGCGGCAGCGAGCTGTACGACTGGTTCTGCGCCCGGCAGCGCGACGCCGTGCGGTGCAGGCGCCGGTTGCGGTAAGGGGCGGAGCTACGGGTGAAGGTGGAGGGCGCGGAGAGTGAGTCCATGGCGGAGTGGGAGGAGTCTTGTCTGCGCTTGAAGCGAGCGCCCTGGACCTACGAAAGACAAGAGAGACAAGACTGTTTAAAGAGGGACCAGAAGGGCGGACTAATGCGTAAGGAGCTGCTGTTGTGCGTTAACGTGCAGGGCTGAGGGTATTTTTCAGTTCCTCGCTTTTAAATTCAAGACATGTCGTGCGTGTGGTCGTATAGAAGGGGGGTTAGTGGGGGGGGGGGGGGGGGGGGGGAGGAAAACCAAGGTTTCTGGTCTGTTAGGGTGGTGAAATATGAAGTCTCTCGGGACTGAGGCCCACACCACATCCAAAACTATTAACCACACACACACACACACACAGGGACACACATATACACACACACACACACTCACGTCAACCAGACACACACTCCCTCAGGCCTTCACTCAACATAAGGGGTTCTCACACGCAACGTATATCCAGACGGGTGAGAGAGAGTATGGGGGGGTGTGTGGGGACCCTGGGGTCCACAGAGAGGGGGGCCTCATGTTCTCTGGCCCCGCCAGACAGTTTATGAATCAAATGTGCACAGCTGGGGAAGGCATCAGCGTCCCGTCCCGACCGGTCCCACACGGGTCACACCTCCCGAGTTGTGTACCTGAGCAGTCCCAAATCCCCCCCAACCCCCCCCCCCCCCCCGCCTTTTTCCCCATCTTTTCATTCAAATAAGGCCTTATTGTTATTGCCAGAATCTTAAAGCCAAATTTCCACTCTCAAAAAAGAAAAGACCTAGGTCTGAAAAACTCATAACAGAAGAGAGTGGAGAGGAGTTAACGTTCTCGGGACAGGCGGACGCGATGGTTTACATAAAGAGCCTGTCAGCATCATTGGAAGAGACCAGAGCAGGCCCTGAGGTGTGTCCCCAGTCCCTTCCTGTCCCCAGCTCATCAACCAGCCTCCCAACTCTACATCCTCCAACACTCCGATGGTCACCCCCTGGGGTCACTCTCTCGCCCTTCGTCTGTCGCTCCCTCTCTGCGTGATTTTCTCTGTGTGTCCATTTCTCTCTTGAGATCTTCGCTCTCTTTTTCTCTCTCTCTCCCTGTCTCTTTCTCTTTCTTTTTCTCTTCCTCCCTCTGTCGCTCTCTCTCTCTCTGTCTCTGTCGCTCTCTCTCTCTCTGTCTCTGTCTCTCTCTCTTTCTCTCTCTCTCTCTGTCTCTCTCTCTCTCTCTGTCTCTGTCACTCTCTCTCTCTCTGTCTCTCTCTGTCTCTCTGTCTCTCTCTCTCTCCCCCTTCAGGTTAGGATAACCCTTACTTTGGCCGTCCACAACATCAATGACAATGTGGGGGTCCCTCCGGGCCTCTCGGAGGGACCCCCACATTGTCATCGTTGTTGTGGACGGCAAAAGTAACAGCTCCTCTGTGACTCTATGACTTTAGTACATTGCCGCATGTTGGGGACTGCTGGAAGTGAAGTGGAACGCTACAGTGGGAGTGCTCACAGGCCTCTCCACTACCACTGTGGTTTATCACTGTCCCTCTGTTGCAGTTAAACAGTCAGCCCAGCCAAAGAAACTCCATTAGACAGTTTTCCAAGAGTGAATAGGCAGATGTGAGGCCTCGGAAATGTTCTGCTTACTAAGATCATTTTTTAACTAAAATGATCTGATATATGCACGACGAAAACACCCCATACACCACAGCAGACCGAAATTGCACTTAATAAATACAAAATGTATGCGTAAACGATAAAGATGGATGAGTTTCTGAGCTAAAAACGTTTTAATTGGTGTTGAAGTGAAAGCAACTCTTAGTACCACCAAAAGAAAAACCTGTTGCCTTTCCTTTGCTCGGTTAAGACCCTGATTGTGTCCCTGGCCACGCTCGGTCCTGTTCCTGCGTTTCCTTCATGGGAAGAGGGTGGGTGGGCGAACCTGAGAGGGGATTTGAGAGGCGATTCATTCACTTCTCCCCTTTGTTCCCTGCCGCCCTTTCAGAGTCTGTTTCTGATAAGGGTGCACTTCTTTGTCAGTGATATGTGAGGTGTGTGGTGAAGTGTGAGAGAGTGAGAGAGTGTGTGTGTGTGAGTGCGAGTGAAGAGGAAAGACCAAAGCAAGCGTGTGAGAGTGTGAGACCAAGATTGTTCACAAGAATTCGTCCACTCTCCTTGGGTTGTTGTGTTGTCTGCTTCTCCTCTCGCCTGACCTCTCTTTGCCTCTTACTCTGCGGTGAAAAGAGCGGCAATGTGTGTGATTGTGTGTGTGGCTGTGGTTGTGTGCGTGTTTGTGTGTCTGTGTATACTTATCTCTTGCACAGGAAAGAAAGGAAAGGACAGCCGAACGGCCTGTGATTACTGTCACCCGGCGAGGATGTGATTTAGAGCTTCCATGACACTTGAGAAAGGCCAGGCAATGGCAGAAGAAGGGCAGGTGTGTGTGGACGTGCGCATTTGTTTGTGTGTGTGTGTGTGTGTGTTGGAGTTTGTAGGTGTGTGTGTGTGTGTGTGTGTGTGTGTGTGTGTGCGTGTGTGTTATATCACAGGTCTGTACATCTCCTATTTGTTTTTGTCTACAAATACACTTCTGTTATTAGGAGAAAAATGTAATCTCCTTTGATTATTTTGTCATTCCACTTCCTCCAGTAAACTTGGAGGTGGATGAAAACGTTTGCAAGAAGTCAGCATCCTCCGGGGCTGTTAATGAGCAGCAGTAACGACAGCAGGGGCTTCTGGGTAATGAGGCTGTTGACGTGGACGCGACCAGACGCCTCTACTCTCTCTTGAGTCTGGCTTATTCTGGGATGTAGGCCAGGTGCTGCTGACCTGTCATTAGGAACTAACTCTCCACCGGACAGACAGACCTATAATAAGCACCTGATTCATTCAACACTGTCGGCAATGTGAATGCATAGAGGTTAGAACCACAATAAGGACTCAATCTTGCCCTACAAGTAGCTTAGAATTGTTCCAATCTTAGTGAAACACTGCATTTCCTGGAAATCCCAGTTGCGTAGGTCATGCTCATTACTAATACAAGTAAGTTTAACAAGAATTAGGCTTTTTTTTCGTCTTTGATTAGGAAGCCTGACTTTACAGTTACAAGCTACATTGAAGCAGCTTGCTGTGTGGAACCAGGTGGCAGATTAAGCGACGTGCATATGGTGCATTGCCACTACAGATTAGCCCATTGTTGCTCCAATCGCAGTGATGGACCCAGCTCATCGGCTTGTAGTCACTAGTGATCTAACCCTCGCTCTCTGAGAGGGGAGCATGGTGCGTGCGTGTGTGTGTGTGTGTGTGTGTGTGTGTGTGTGTGTGTGTGTGTGTTTATGTGTATGTGTATATGTGTGTGTGTGTGTCTGTGTGTGTGTGTGTGCGTGTATGTGTGTGTGTGTCTTTATGTGTTTGGGTTTATGTGTGTGTGTATTTGTGTGTATGTGTCTTTATGTGTATGTATGTGTCTCTATGTGCGTGTGTGTGTGTATGTGTGTGGGGGGGGTGTGTGTGTGTGTGTGTGTGAGTGTGTGTGTTTGTGCATGTGTACAAGGCATTACTTGGGGAAAGTACTCGCCATGTGCAAAATGATGGATGGCTGATTTGATGGAGGCATGGAAAAAATGGATGCATGAACGAAGGATGGATGGAAGACGGATGGCTGAATGATAGAAGTATTGATGGATGGATAGCAAGATAAATGGATGAACGATAACATGATCTGTGGTTGGATCAATCGTGGATGGAAGGACGGGTGGAGGGATGAATGTCAATATAAGTATGGATGGACGTATGGATGGATGGTTGGTTGGATGGACGGATGGATGGATTGATGGATGGTGGATGGATGGATGGTTAACCGGGGCTGGTAGGGGAACAGGGTTCAACGTTCAAACGGGAGTCTGAATGGTTCTTTTGTGTCCGGTGAGAGCTTGTTATTTCTGGACGAGGCATCCATTTCATTCGCTTCTATGAACCTGCCTGCGTGTGGTGGGAACTCATGAGATCTTGCTCGCTCTCTCTCTCTCTCTCTCTCTCTCTCTCTCTCTCTCTCTCTCTCTCTCTCTCTCTCTCTCTCTCTCTCTCTTTCCTCTTTTCCCTCTCATTCACACTTTTCTACAAGTAAATAGATAAACACAGACGAACAGGACAGGGCCGGGCCCACTCACACATGTGGTGAACTCTTTGTGGTTTCTCCGTCCTGCCAAATCCTTGTGTGTTTATGGGTGTGTGTCCACTTAAACATGTGTTTATGTGTGTCGGTGTGTGGTTGTTTGCAAGTATGCTTAGTGTGCTTTTGTGTATAAATGTGTGCGTGTGTGTGTGTGTGTGTGTGTGTGCATATGACTGCATTCTTTGTACATGCACACTGTGCTTTTGTATATATTGTTGTATACGTGTGTGTATGTGCGTGGTTATATGTATGTCTGCGTGTGTATGAAAATATGTGAGCGTAAATGTATATGGTGTGTGTGTTTCTATGTATAAATGTGTGTGTAATTGTGTGTGTATGAATATATGTATGCATAGGCATACTTGAATGTGAGGGCGTGTTTGAGTGTGTGTGTGTGAGTGCATCTGTATATGATTTCGAAAAGATTTAAGATCAAGTCAAAACAGCCCGATCACATTTCTCCTGCTGATGCAGTTGTTTACCATGTCTATTTGCTGCGTATACAAATTCCACCTCTGACAGCTTCAATCTAAGTTCATATGCTTAGTGTATATGCAACAAAAAAAAAGAGAAAACCTTTTTCGCTTGGACTAAGCAGACTACAGAGTTCCCCCTGCGCTAGAAGTTTATTGGCCTACGTTATCATCCATGTCTAAAAGCGAGGGAAAAAGCTATCCATGAAACCAGAACACTTTTGGCTGCATCTCATTGGCTCAACTTCACTTGCAGGTTTTAGGCATAAACAATTCTTCCTGAAGCGTCCTTGTTGATGGGTTTACCAGACTTCCATCATACATTGACATCAAACTGCATGCATGATGTAGTCCGACGGGCAAGCTACTTGAAGGACAGGAAATGACACGTCTTGACACAACACAGGGGTCAGGAGTCGGGGGGAGTTCTCGGGGGGGGGGGGGGGGGCGTCCTCGTCTCACCTGCAGGAGGATCTTGTTCCCGTCGTAGTCCTCCGTCTGCCATCGCACGGGGCTGATGGGGCTGCAGGGCTGGGGCAGCAGCGGCACCAGGGACCCCACGTCCCGCACGCGGATCTCCACCACGGCCGAGTGGGCTCTGGCCGGGCTCTGGCCCCGCAGCAGCCTCTTGAAGGACAGCTGGATCTCCGTGTCGGGGTTGGCGTACACCACGAAGAAGCAGAAGTCCTCCTTCTTCTGTGCCGGCCGCCGCTGCAGCAGCAGCCGGTACAGCCGCACCATGTCGCCGTAGTTGTCGTGGCGACAGTACACGGTGAAGCGCACGATCTCCTTGCCGTAGTGCACCTGCCGCACCGCCCACAGCGGCGTTCCGGGCGCCAGCGTGAAGAAGTCCTGGCTGCAGGGCGCCAGCGTCAGCACGCGGCGCCCGTCCCCGCCCCGGCTCACCTTCTCCGAGTGGTGGTAGCGCCAGGGCGGGCGCTGGAGGGCGCGGTGCAGCGAGGCCGTCTGCTCGCCGCCGTAGCCGCCGCCATCGCCGCCGCCGTTGTCACGTGACTCCCGCAGGAAGAGGATGACGGCGAGGGAGGGCTGGCAGGCGTCGTTCTCCTCGTGGCGGCGCCGGTTGGCGGAGCGGGACCGCGGCGAGGACGCGCGCTCGGACACGCGGAAGAGCTGCAGCTCGGGGTGCACCCAGGCCAGGGCGGCGTCGGCGGCGTGCTGGAGGTGCTTGCCCTGGCCGGCGTCGGCGATCAGGTGCACGCTGACCAGGAAGGGGTCCTGGAGCTCGCCCATCGAGAGGTCACCTGTGGGTGTGAGGAGAGAGAAAGAGAGAGAGAGAGAGAGATAGAGGGAGCGAGAGAGAGAGAGAGAGACAGACAGACAGTCAGGGCCAGAGCGAGAGAGAGAGACAAAGAGAGAGAGTGTCAAGTCCCAACACCAAGTGCACGAGAAAAAGTAGGGTGGGGTAGAGTTGGGGCTAGGTGTGGTAGGAGTTGGGTGAAGGAGTTACAAGACTGTATGAAATATACTGTTGCAATTTGAGAGCACAGTAAAACCCCAAAAAACGTAAACACTGCACCTCTTGGCTCATAATTCTCTCTCCCTCCTCCTTTCCTTCTCCTCCCAAAGCCAGATCCCCCTCCCTGTTTCTCTCCATCCGCTTCACCTCTCAAAATCCAACTCTTGACATCTCTCCCTCCTTTCTCTCTCCCTCTCTCTCTCCCTCCCCCTCTCTCTCTCCCTCTCTCTCCCTCTCTCTCCCTCTCTCTCTCTCTCCCTCCTTTCTCTCTCCCTCTCTCTCTCCCTCCCCCTCTCTCTCTCCCTCTCTCTCCCTCTCTCTCTCCCTCCCCCCTCTCTCTCTCCCTCTCTCTCCCTCTCTCTCCCTCTCTCTCCCTCTCTTTCGCTCCCTCTCTCTCCCCCCTCTCTCTCTCTCCCTGTCTCTCCCTCTCTCTCTCCTTCATCCAGGTCCATGATGCGAGGCAGCCTTCAGACCACCCCCTCATTAAAGCCATTAGCGGGGTCATTAGCGGCCCTCCCAGGAGGAATGTCCCGGGCCCACAGCGGGGGGCTCCCCACCAAGGTGCAGGGCCTCCCCCTGAACCGGTGACCCGGGAGGCTAGGTCCGCCGCAGACCTGGGGCTGGGAGGGGGTTGGGGGTCCGGTGGTAGTAGTATAGCCAACTCACAGTGTGGTGTAGATACTAGCATTGACGTTCAGTCATGTGTACTGTTAGTGTTATTGCCTATAGGTCAGGGGTTCGCAAACTGAGATTGTCGGCACATTTTGATGCATCGGTATATGTTCGCATGCATATGCGCTCTACTTTGTTTCGTTTGTATGCCATTCACATGCTTAAAGGCTGAAAAGCTTGAAGGAAAAAAACTCAATGGAAATTGTCTCTCTTTTTAATGTATTCCTTTATTTTTATCTATTTATATGTATTCAATATTTCACAGCGCAGTTGTACTGGCAAATACAGTTCTGTACCCATACATTTTTTTCGCAGTACATTTGTACTGTCAGATACAGATGTGTACCCACAAAAGGTGTTTGTGGGTCGTTGGTGAAAGGTACCACTACAGCTGGGTCCCCTCATTACGAAAGGTCTGGGAACCTGTGTCACGGCTTACGCAGACTCCCACAGTATCAAGCTAGTATCTTGCTGTTTTCCCCCATTCTCTGATTTTGTCTTTGGGGAGGGGGGGCCGGGGAACTCTCCCCTACGCTCTCTCTGTCTCCCGCTACACTCCGGGGGCTTGTCCCAGTTGGAGCCCTGAGGCCTGGAGAGCTGGCTGCTTCTCAGGGGCCACGTTATTCTAGGACAGAGCACGGCTTTCTAGTCTCCAGCTCTGGGGACAGGGGGTTCGTCTCCCCGGTCGCAGCGGCCTTGGCACGAGCACAGCTGTAGCGCGTAAAGAGCAAACTACCCCCAGACACACACACGCACACGCACATGCACACACACAAAAGCAGACACACACACACAGGCACACACAGAGGCACACGCACACACACAAAAGCAGACACACACACAGGCACACACACTAACAGACACACACACACACGCGCACGGTACACACACACACACACACACACAAAAGCAGACACACACACAGGCACACACACTAACAGACACACACACTCACGCGCACGGTACACACACACACACACACACATGTTGAGATCGTGTTACAAGAAAAAGTGTTTCTTGGTGCGGTGGCTTATGTAAGGGGTGAAATGTCACTCGCCCGCGCAGGCCGCTACGTTTCGTACGTTGTCAAAACAACGGTGTGGCGTAAGAAAAGGGAAAAAGCCCGCTATGAGGTCATCATGTACACATGAGCGCTGTCCGGGCCTCAGTGTCTCACGGGGTCTGGGACGCTAACAAACTGTCCCACTTGAGGAGGAGCAGCCTCTTAACGTCTGCCTGGTCTCATTAGCATCACGGTCGTCCGTCTTGACGACTAAACGGCCGAGGCTGGGATAAAGAGGGGTTTAGAGTTTACCACACATGCGCATACACTCACACACTCCCCCCCCTTCCACCCAACACTGAGAAAAAGACCAGAAGTACACACTCTCTCTGTTGGGACACACACACGCGCACGCACGCAAGCACGCACACACTCAAGCAGGCACACAAACGCACACACACAAAAGCACACACACACAGACACAGATAAAGATAAACAGTATTACACCAACAAATTACTTAAAAAACCTATTTACCTAAAAACACACACATACTTATACACTCATATGTATAAATACACAGGCATACACATACTTACACCTCCTTTTAAAATATCATAGACTGTTGGGAAGCCAAGGATAAAGAAAGATCTTGGTATGTTTCACAAACCTTGCCACAGACATGGCTCGCCACAGACACACACACACCCATTCAGACATGCACATAAACACAAACACACAGACATACACATAAACACACACACACAAACACATAAGGACAAACACACACGCACACACACACACACACACACACACACACACACACACACACACACACACACATACAGGGCAGCACAACCAGTTATTCTCCTCCAATTAGATTCTCCGTAACCCCTGACTGGTCAGTAGAACACTTAAACACGAGGATAATTAGGATCTAGTACACAGTATTTATCACTAGAACAGTCACTTGTTCACTCAGGTCTTCTGGGAAACCAAATAACCATCTATATGTTTGCGTTACCGTGAACACAAGCCAACAGGCATTCTGACTGATACTGACTGTTACTAGTGCTACTTGTATTCCACGATCAAAGTGTAATAAAAATCGACAAGTAAGTGCCTGGGATTATTCTAAAACAATGCAAGTGAAACTATTTAAAACTTGACTCAATATATGTGTGTGTGTGCGTGTGTGTGAGTGTGCGTATGTGTGACTGTGTGCGTGTGTGCGTGAGTGCGTGTGTGTGTGGGTGCATGTGAGTGTGTGTGTGTGTGTGTGTAGATGTACATAAACCTGTGTCAAACAACGTTGTGAAGGCGGATTGTGCAGTCGGTTTAGAGACTAATAAATGACAGATTAAGTGAGGGGGGGGGGGGGGGGGGGGGGGGCATGGACACTGTGTTTAATACCCTGCGCTTCTAATCTCCTAATCCATTCGCTGCTTCACCTCCGAGGTGAGGCTGGGGCTCTGCCCGGGCGGTAAATGTTTCCGCCGCAGTAATAGCGCGGTATCAGGCTTCCCGTGGTACTGATACTGTAAATGTCTAGTAAACGGCCACACAATTTGCTGCGCGCAAAGATGCTGTTATGATAGGTGTGCTGCTGCTCCCGCTCGTGACTTGCACGAGACAAATCCTCTCCCAAAGTCCCGTCTATTTTCGAAAGACTCATATTTCAATAATCACATGTTATTTATAATACATGACACTATATAAATTTTGTAAATTGCTTTACATAATATGAGAACCACTTCTATTATTAGAGCTACTACTGTGCTAGATTGCTCCTACTATTACGTTCAATCCATCAGTAGCCTATCATCTACACCACCACCACCACATTAGATGCATATACATTCAGGGCATTTAGCAGACCCTTTTATCCAAAGCGACCTTCATGCACACATTCACTCACAGACAGCGGAGTCAACCATGCAAGGCGACAGCCAGCTTGGAGCAGTTAGGGTGAGGTGTCTTGCTCAGTGATACCTCAGCACTCCTGGTGATCTAACTAATAACCTTCCGGTTACAAGTCAACCCGCTCTACCTCCTGAGCAAAGTCTTGGCTGGTAAAGTACTGCAGGGCAGGTCATCGTATACAACAGCCCTTATTACAATATGAATACACTATAGAGCCGTGCGCTATTACTCTATGCACTTTATGCTCATCAGGAAAGGTGGGACGCTTGTGTGGCTTAAAGGCCCAGAGAGACGCTTTCATTGTTTTCTTTTACATTCAGAAACACAGTCCGGTTGTGTCCCATCTCATCATGAGCTTCACAAGGAGACAGATGAACACTTTAACTTGAATGCAGACCTAAGTAGTAGAAGAGGTATGCTGGAATGAATTTTGACTTGAGTTTTCGCATCAATCATGGTTTATTACGTGAAACTGAAGCAAAAGTAACCCAGGCTTTAGGATTGAACTCTTGAACAGGCATTAGTGTAACATACACAATGCAAAATAACTGAGCTTACAACAGAGCTTTCCCCCACAATCGCTGCCAAACTCACAACCATTAGCATTGATTTTTTAATGTGGAGATAATTCATTGCACCTTACTTTCTGGCCCTTACATGTGACAGCGATTAGCAGTAAAAACTCTGCGGTTTGTTGGCATTTAAATGTGTGTGTGTGTGTGTGTGTGTGTGTGTGTATGTGTGTGTGTGGGTGCCTGTGTGTGTGTGCGTGTGTGTGTGTGCGTGTGTGTGTGTGCGTGTGTGTGTGTGTGTGTGTGTGTGTGTGTGTGTGTGTGTGAGTGCTGTAGTCACAGCTCTAGCCAGTTTGGCCCTGGATGTAACTCAAAACAACCAAGAGGGGAAACTCAATATGCGGCGCACTCTTTTTTTTTCCTGTCTGATCCATAACTCCAAAAACAAAGAAAAGAAAAAAGAAGGGAAAAAAAGCTGTAGGTTCCAACAATAACACGCCATTTTGACTGATTCTCAGTGAATTATAATGTAATGGTTAGCTTGAGCTGTTTTCGCTCTTATTTCATAATTTGCACTTCAATAACGGCCATGGGTGCCCACACACGCCTTTTGTGGTTCGGGCCCCACACACAAACCCTACGGCTGTGTTTTTCCAGGTGAAACCATTACACGTTATCGCCAACTGTGGTGCACAACAAACACGCCTTTAAGGATAAGGAGAAGGGTCTTTCATCTAAGTTATTGCAGGCATGATTTCAGCCTTAAAAATGCTCGAGACTTAAATGTCACTTGGGTGAAAACACACCCAAGACCAGACTAAAGAATGTCTTAACATCACGACATAAAACTCACAAGAAAACACACAACTCAGCCGGTTTAGAAACTTAAAGTACTGTAAAAATAAACACACGTTACACTTTACATGACAGCCAGAGAGAAAGGGGCACATAGATCATAGCGATCCATGAAACCAATCGGAGTAGCGCGACTGACAACCATATACCTCAGACAAATGAGCCACCTTGGACCTCTTCCAGTTGACCTTGGGCAAGAGGAAACTGTCTTGATATAAGTGCATCTGTCTACAGAGTCTGTTTGAGTGATTCTATACACAAGCGAGCGTAGACACACACGCACACCCCACAAGCATGCGTCACGGTGACACAATACAAATGGGCCGAGCCCAGCTAGGCCGCTGCGCTGCGGCAATGAAGCCATTAAGATCGAGCACGAAGCAGCGTGTTTTGCTGGGCTCAGGGCCTTCTCCCCAAACCTGGAGAGAACACACATTTGGAAATGCTTAATCCACAGGGCCTATGCCATAGGCTGCAGCTCGTGTGTCCCTCTCAATGGGAGTAGAGTGTGTGTGTGTGTGTGTGTGTGTGTGTGTGTGTGTGTGTGTGTGTGTGTGTGTGTGTGTCGTGGGAGAAGGTGGTGTGTATCTGTATACGTATGTGCATGTGTGCATTGAGTTCATTCATGTCTGTGTCTGGCACTGTAGCAAAGATACGATCGCACATTTATACTGACAATGAGAGTGTGTGTGTGTCTGTGTCTTCTATATTCCTATAATCAGCATATCTGTGTGTTTGTATGAGTGTGTACATTAAGCTGTGTGCGTGTGTGTGTGTGATTGTGCATGCGCGTGTGTGTGTTGGTGAGAGGCAGGTATTACTGCCCCCGGGGTGGTCTAACAGCCCCATAAGGAGCTGTTTAACTGCACTGGGCTGAAAAGGGACTTTGGCCAGCGATTACAGCTAAAGAGTTTTATTTGTGCCTTTTTTTCCTTCCTCCTGTGTAAAAAGATCCTCATCAGTCCTTGTTTTTAAAGCTTAGAAGTGCGTCATGTTTGGAAGTAGCCCAGTCTTACTTCTATAACTTCCATCAAGCACAGACTGCCCCAGCAGAAGAAAAGATTGGCTGTGTTTGTGTGAGCAGCATCAAACCAATGAGGGTAATGGATACCACGTCATTATCCCACACGCACGCAAACACAGACACACACGCTCGCATACTCCTCAAATTCAGGAGGAACGTGTGATCATGTCTTTTGTGCGTGTGTCAGCTTACATAGCGTGTTTACCCCGTCCACCGCCGTACAGCGTCTGCACCGCGTTAGCCGGCCCGCTCCAATCACAGCCAACCCTCAGACCCTCGCCACATCAACGTCAACCTCGATGGATCTGTTTCCTTTACAAGGTAGGCGCCCCCCCCCCCCCCCCCCCCCCTCACCGCAGCCTCTCCATCAGCCGCGGACACACACACACACTCACACACACACACACACACACACACACACAGAAACACATTCACATTCACACACACACACACACAGTAACACACATTCACTTTCACATTCACACACACACACACACACACACATGCACAGACGCAAACACACAAACACAAACTCTAGCAAAGTAAGACAAATCCTCCATTCCTTCTTCCTGCGCGGTAAACCGCGCAGGAAGAAGGAATGGAGGATTTGTCTTACTTTGCTGGAAAGAGGGGGGAAAGAAACTGAGTTTTCACAGCTCGCAGTGCACATGTGTTCCTGCTGCTACTAATCTGCTGTTCTGTCCTCCGCCAAAACAGTAAGAGCAAAGAGAAGGGGGGGGGGGGGGGGGGGGGGAGGTGTTATTGGATGCGCATCTAGAGGCTGGCGAGCGTTGCTCATTGTGGCAGGGACTCATCTTTTAAAAACCCTGGTGACAAAAAGGCGCACAGATGTTTGCAATTAGAGATGTCATCAAGCACGGCCTGCAGATATTGCGCGTTTGGGGGTGATTGAGGGTGTGTGTGTGTGTGTGTGTGTGTGTGTGTGTGTGTGTGTGTGTGTGTGTGTGTGTGTGTGTGTGTGTGTGTGTGTGTGTGTGTGTGTGTGTGTGTGTGTGTGTGTGCGTGTGTGTGTGTGTGTGTGGGTGCGTGTACGGTTTGGGGGGGTGGTTGTCATCAGGAATCCATCTGGATGTGACAGACATCTTCTTGAAAGATACAGGCGTCTTTGGTAAAGATACAGGCGTCTTTGGTCTTTGGGGGGGGGGGGGGGCCTTTATTGGTATGATCTCCTAACCTCGTAATAGAGGATTTATTATCAAGGCTTCGTCTGCTTGTTGTCTCTACGTTTTATATCTGTTTTCTTGACCACTGGAGACCTGTTCAGTTTTTAATTTAGGACAAGAATAAACCATCCCATATAACCCTGAGTATAATGCTTTTGTCTGTGTGTGTGTGTGTGTGTGTGTGTGTGTGTGTGTGTGTGTGTGTGTGTGTGTCTCATATCATTGTGTTGTTGAAGGCTGACCCCAAAGTTATTTAAAATGTCCCTCCCATTGGCCCTCAAGGATTCATTATTCTGGCATGAGTGGCCCCTTCTCAGAGAGAGAGAGAGAGAGAGAGAGAGAGAGAGAGAGAGAGGGGGGGGGGGGGGAGCGAGAGAGAGACTGACAGACAGACAGACAGACAGAGAGGGAGAGGGGCCGGTGGGAAGCAGTGTCAGAGGTCACCTGGGTTGAGTGAATCTGAGCTCCCGGACCAATAGAAAAGAGAGTTTGTGTGATTAAGTGTTTGGCGAGGGGCTCCGTTGTGGCCCCTTAAATCAAGAGGTACTTTCTGCCGTTGCTATTGTCTACGCCTGTACACCCAGGAAGAGGCTGTGTTCGCCAGCTGTAGACTGCATTAAAAAGAGGGCTTAGTAGCTCACCAGAACAACTATGTGGATGGTAACAAGCAGCAGCCATATTCATACCAAAACAAACAAAAAAACAAAGATTACTACCCACAGCTTTTAGGCCTTGGTAGTAATCTATAGATTGCAACGGAGGACTTGTGGTCAGACCGTTCCCAGACTGTCCTGTATTTCAAGGGCAGGTCAGTGGGATTACTTAACATGGCCTTGAGCAAGGCATTGAGAGATGAATGCCTTAGCCACTTGGCGTTCCCTCCACTCACCAGAAGCAACTGTTGAAGTCGTGTTTGTTTAACAGCAATGCCTACAAATCACCAACAGCTTACTGCTGAACATCCCCATGTGGCGATGTCTAGAACGAGGACCCTACTCGACGCTAAATGGGGCATGGGACCACTTGTTGTGTTGTAATATTGAACATTCAACAGACCTAACGTTTGTTTATGGAACAGCTGTGATAGCATGACCTGCCCAGAGTATCCATATAATCATATACTGATTATGGCTAGCTGAGACCAATTCCAATGCTAACAAGTAAGTGTCTTAACACAAAACAAAAAGAACAACCACAACTTTTGAACCACAAATGATTCAGCGGGAACAAAGCACCATTGTAAAGATATAATATAGACATTTAAGCTATTATCCTTCGTGATTATACAATATGTTATTGTTATTTGGATACAAGAATGAAGTAGATGTGTACATCCAGCAAATGACCATGAAAGCTGCATTCGACTCAGGGTTAGGATATATACGGCGGATCAAATGAGGCTGGAAGTTTAAATCCAGGGACCCTGCAATACTGTTATGTCTCCGGAGGGCTTAGGGCTGGGTTGGCCGAAGGGCAAAGGTCAGGGTTTGAAGCCACCTGTACAAACATGGCCGCTCTCTCTACCACAACTTATATATAGTAAATATAAATAGACACACACGTGGAGCAAGGGACATGGGTTTGGAGGTAAATGGCAGAATATTAAAAGAAAACACACATCTGAAAAGGGTGCTGTCGTTGCTCGTCCTCCGTGAAATGCCACCCACATAGCTTTGCACCACATTTAATAAAAGTAGGTAAAGCTGTGAGCCTGTGTGTGTGTTTGTGTAAGTGTGTGTGTCTGTGTGTGTTTGTGTGTGTGTGAGAGAAAGAGAGCGAGAGAGACATAGGGAAAGGGTGAGAGAGGAAGAGATAGTAAGTTACCGATGGAGAGGGGAACGAGAAGAGAGAAAGAGATAAAGTGAGCAAGAGAAGGAGTAAGATAGAGAGAGCATGTGTGTGACAGTCTTTTCTATCAAAAAATAGAAAAGACTAAATCATACTGAACACGCTCAAGGAGGCAGAAGCAGGTCACTGGCTGTGATCAAATCAAGGCAACCTCAAAAGTATTGTTCAGCAAGGTTGCTCACTAGCCGGCAGCGTTCTTAAGAGGGGTGATTTTGTGTGTGGAGTCTGGTGCAAAAAGGCCCACTACTGTGAAGGTAAGCAATGTACGTTCTTCTAGGTGGAAACTGGGAGTGTGCGCTCGTGTGTGCATCCGTGGTTCTGTGTGGTTCCCAGCACGTGTGTGTTTTCTGAATGCCTTTTGCGCCGTTTCACAACTGCCAAACATTTGTGTATGTGTGTGTTTGTGGATGTTTGTGTGTGTGTGTGTGTGTGCATGTTTGCTGTTTACATGTAATCCCAGTCAGACAATTTTTTGTTTTGACTGAGAGACCCAAGGAGAGACAACGGAGGACTGCCGCCGTTACTGCACAGGAAACTTTGGGCCAGGGGGGCCCGAAACACACTCCTGGTTCAACATGAGTGTGTGTGTGTGTGTGTGTGTGTGTGTGTGTGTGTGTGTGTGTGTGTGTGTGTGTGTGTAGAAGGGGATAACCTGACTTCCTGCAGAGCAGATTAATGGGGTAATATTGGACATAATCCTTCCATTGTGAATGGACCCCAGGCCCTTCCAGCAAGAGGTCAGGACCTTTTAAACACATACACACGCACACACTCAAACACACACATACACAAACGCACACACATGTATACACACACAGCCCCCCCCCCCAAAACAGACATATAAACACACACCAACACTCATCCACAGAAAAAGCCCTAATAGTGGTGTTTTAATGTAACTACACACTTTTATAGACCCCAGAGATAGACAACACTGAGATGAAGCCCATACAATCACCCAAACACCCAAACACCCAAACACACACACACACACACACACGCAAAAAAACACACACAAACACACACACCTTCAGCCAACCTACCCAGATTCCCCTCTTCCTCTATGCTAAGTAAAGGGAGACCAAATTTGAAATGTCAGTGGTTATTAGTGTGTGTGTGTGTGTGTGTGTGTGTGTGTGTGTGTGTGTGTGTATAATGTCTGCATGTGTTTACTTACTGCTCGCTGAGGACATGGGACTGTAATCAGACCTGCAGTACAGAAAGTCAGAGAGAGAGAGAGAGAGAGAGAGAGAGAGAGAGAGAGAGAGAGAGAGAGAGAGAGAGAGAGAGATAGAGAGAGAGAGAGAGAGAGAGAATCGGATCAGGATGGGAAACAGAAAGGAGACAAGAGTTTATATTATGGGGTGTAATGTGGATGAGGTAAAGGCTTACAGATGATTTCAAAGAGAGCACGTTAGGCTACATGTGGTTTTACAGTGAGAATAAGGGGTAGAGAGGACATACACACACATGTATGCACACACAAAAAATATATATAGTGACACAGACACAACACAGACACAATTTTACATACATGACACACTATTTATCCTGTAGACACAACAATACACAATTTGTTTTTATTAAGAAGGAATGGGATAGGGACGTGTTCTCTCTCCTATAAAAACAATCACACACACAACGCAGACATACGAGAACAAACACACACACACACGCGCACACACAAACACAGCCCAACCGCTGCTAAATTCCTGAGGCATTTACATGTTGGCATCATCTAAAGAAGACTAACTCGGCCCTATAGGAGTCAGCTGACCCGGGGACAACAGCGGCCCTGTCGCTAGGCTAACAGGGTCTGGCGGAACCAGGCAGGGAGGACAGCAAGAGCGACCGGAGGAGCAGGTCTGGTCCTCCTACCGCAGGAAGCTATTAATCACGCTAACACACTGTTCTGTTCCTAGTCCTGGGAAGAGGGAGAGAGAGAGAGAGAGAGAGAGAGAGAGAGAGAGAGAGAGAGAGAGAGAGAGGTAAAGAGAGGAGAGAGAGAGAGAGAGGTACAGAGAGGAGAGAGAGAGAGAGAGGTAGGAAGCATGAAGCCAATGACGTGTGGTTGAGCTCTGTTCTAACTCAAAATAAGTTACTGCTTGGAAGACTCAAACAGTAAAGAATGGCATGACAACAAATGGGATGTGGGGAGTGAGGGGCCGTACAGAAATCTGATTTATATACACATTGTTTTCTTTGTTTGCGGTGCACCTTGAGCCGCCTGACTTCCTGTCTTCTGTGTGATTTACAACCACGGGTCACACCTGACCTCATGGACAGCTATTGGCCACATTCCCTGGAGGAATGATGAGCTTCCTGGTAGAGGACTGTAAGATGAAGCTGTATGATCAAGGATCTTTGGTTGTACTCCACTTCAAACATGGTGTAGTGTGAGTTGAATTTAAGGGGAAGGACAGAACCTAAAGTAAGTAGGGATAGATGGAGAGGATAAAAACAAAGTGTAGACCTTTAGAGGCGAGATAGGAAAACATGGAGGGAATTCACCTCTCTCTCGCTCTCTTGCTCCTTCTCTCTGTCTCTCTGTCTTTCTTGTCTCTAACACTGCTTTCCACCAGCCTCTCTCTCTGTCTCTCTCTCTCGTCTCTCACACTGCTTTCGACGGCCTCTCTCTCCCTCTCTGTCTTCCTGTCTGTCTGTCTCTCTTTTCTTTCTGTCTCTCTCTCAGTCTAGTCCATCTCTCTCTCCCCTCCCTCGCTCTCACTCTCCTTCTCTCGCTCTCGTTCTTGCTCCCTTACTCTCTTGCTCTCTCTTTCTCTCTTGCTCTCTCTCTATATCTCTGGCACTCTATGGAAGCATGGAACAAAAAACACACACAGAGCACGAGGAGATGTGGAAGAATGAATGTGGGCTGGCATACAATGAGAGCGATAGCTCTCTGCGGCGTACTGAACGATTACACGACTGAGTGGTTGGGGGGGTCTCCACAGTCCACAGTGCAGAGATCGTGCAAGGGGCGAGATGGATAGTTTGTCTTATAGCTTTCTCTCGGGGAGAAGGCCAGGGATTGGCCTGCGTCCAGCTGCGGAAGCGCCTGTTAGTGTCTCGCTGGCTGTTGCCAGTCCACTGTCTGGCCGTGATGAGCACCGCCACGCAGTCTTGACTCCTTCATCTCCGTCCAAACATCATAAACATGGGCCGGGAACGAGACTGCATGCTGGAATTTGCAGCTTGCATATTTTATGTGTTGTAGTATAGTATAGGCAAAGGATCTATCAGAGGCTTCTGAGGTCATAAGTTATAGCTATTTATATATAAATATATATATATAAACAAGTATTACCCTGGTATTACCACATCATCAATACAGCTATTTTACTGTCCTAAAGCGAAAAGTTATACAAATTACATCTTTACAAGATTAAATACATTAATAGATGGAATACTCTCATACATTATTACTGTATCCAAAAACAACATTACATTACTTTACAATAAAGTATATCCTAAGTGACCAATGACTGAACCTAAACTTACATATGTTTTAAATCTATCACCACTGTTTGGAGAGTCCAAACTGTATGAAAACGGTGTGGAAAAAGGAAAACATAGCTTTCTCAACTGTATATCCATATTTTCTCACAGCCCCCGTAACCCAGTAAAACTCAAAGGTAGTAAAATATACTGCCTGGGCTAGAAATAGGAGGGAGGGGGAGGGATGGACGGAAAGTCAGAAAGAGAGAGAGGGAGAGAGAAAAGAGATAGAGAGAGAGAAAGAGAGAGAGAGAGAGAGGGAGAGGGAGAGAGAGACAGAGACAGCGAGAAAAAGAGAGAGAGCGAGTGATAGAGCAAGTGAGAGAACGATACAGAGAGAGAGAGAGAGAGAGAGAGAGAGAGAGAGAGAGGGAGAGGGAGAGAGAGACAGAGACAGCGAGAAAGAGAAAGAGAGAGCGAGTGATAGAGCAAGTGAGAGAACGATAGAGAGAGAGAGAGAGAGAGAGAGAGAGAGAGAGAGAGAGAGAGAGGGAGAGAAATAGAGAGACTGAGGCTCATACTAAATCTGACATCTGACGCATGATGAAGACATAGACACAACACAGCAATGGAAACCGTCAGGAAAGAGACTGCAGATAATAAGCTAGTACACAGGATGCCCTGTGGGCAGGTCGATACGGGGATGGGGAGCAGGGGATGCTTGTGGATTCCATAAGAGGATGTGACCTCGTAGGAACGACCACTCCCGGGTTATCAACAGCGACCATCTCTGCTTTTCCTTTGGACACACGGGTGCTGTTGTTTTTTCCACGATAGTCTAGATTCGGAATGTGTGCTTGTGTGTGTGTGTGCGTGTGCGTGTGCGTGTGTGTGTGTGTCTGTGTCTTTTCCAGTTTTCCTAAACATGCTGACATATGCCACGCTCACTACATGTGTGTGCACGTGTTACACCAACAGTACAAGCACCTGATTGCCGACCTTCATGTGCACAAAATCACACACACCCACACCCACACACCCACACACACACGCACACACACATATACACACACACACTCACACACATACACACTCAAGTACACACACGCACCCACACACATTCATGTGCACACACATAAACAAAATCACACACAGACACAAACACACACACACACACACACACACACACACACACACACACACACACACACACACATACTATTAGACCCTTTAACAGAAAACTATTTGTTGGTCCGGTTGAAAACCAAGGCCAAGGGAATTGGCAGGACAATGCAGGGTCGCCTAGGGATGGGCACACACACGCACACAGCGGATTGTGTTCCTACTACTACGACAGCAGAGCTAACGGTCACATACCGAAAGGATAACAGAGGGACATCTTTCCCTAGCAGCTGAAAACAAGAGTAAATAAGGCATTCATTAAACGTATTCATGTCTAAAACTAATCCAAATGCAGCATATTGATATGGAAAGAGCCAATATCATCAACTGTGTTATTGAGGAAGAAGACAGAACTTTCCACTGAAGCGAGATTACATATTTTGTCCCATATGTCAGTATCAAAGTTATATGTAAACCCAATTAATTACATGGCTGAATTCCAAGAACTGAAAGAACTCTTTCTAAGATAATTATGAATTGTAATTGTTTTGCATTGATAGTTATACACGACAAGCTAAGTACATGTGAAGTCAAAACCTTTTTAAATTGAGCTCTTATAATGTACCGATGCAAATCTCCGGAATCGCATTTAACGTGTTAATTTGCGCACGAAACGTTTGAGTTGACTGCACAGCTACGACTTAGATAGGATTTCAGAGATGCTATAAGGCTCACACAAAAACGTCCTACAGTAACTTAGGTCCCGCAAAGTGACTCACCCTCCGGTCTCTGCTCCGGAGTCCACCCAGTCATCCTCTGGCCGCTTTTTGTCCATCTTAAGAAATAATAAAAAACGATCTGGAGTGCATCGTATCAATGCGGGCAGGCGAAAACCGGGGCTGACTCAATAATCTCACAGGTTATGGAGAGACTAGGGGAAGAGTAATAGACTTCACATAGATCCTGCGTGGAGGTGTGGAATAGTAGCGGATCCGTGGATGTGGTGGAGCCCATCAACAGGCGGCTTCAGCCGGGCTGCGTCATCTAGCGCCTTCAGACTTAAGGGCGCAGTTTGGCGCCCCCATGCGTAGAAGTGAGGTATATCATCAACAATGCCTGGACAATTGACATACGTGACCATTAAAACATTGGACAGACGTAGTGAATTAATATCAAGGATAAAGCCAAAGATAGGAATATTAAAACGTTGATATTGATGGAACGTAAACGGTCAAACATACAGGAGACATTACCTATGACCATAGGTAATGTCCACAGGTTTTAATGAAACCACAGGTTTCTACTCATGCCTGATAGCAAGACAAAGCTGAACTCTCACTCTCATTTTATACATAAATACTTACGTGGATAGATTCATCAAATTATTTATTCAGGGAAACTTAAACATTTGCAAAGTCATTAAGAAAGAATGTAACAAAAGTGAGGAATTTCCAAACACAAAGAACAACTGAGGATGCTCATGACGTCAACTCCGTGCGACGCCCGCAGAAACACTCGTGCGCCCCGCAACCGCTAGTGTTTCTGTACGGTGCGAGAGAAGAGTGTTGTCTAGCTACTGTCTGCGCCTCATCCTACAGAGCTCCATAATGTCTGTCACCGAGATGTTCGCTGATATCCAAGGCTTTCTGAGCGCAGACCAGGACATACGAGAGGTGAGGAATAGCAGACGGACTCCGATGTCATTCAATCGTTCGCTAGCAATTAGCCAGATTGCTAAACAGCTTATTATGCTTGGAGAAACGGAGTCCACATTATATGGGTGATGAACAAAACATGCTCTTTTATTCAACAACATTTGAATGTAACTGCCTTTGGAAAACAAATGTATATCACCTATGTTGCGATAGCCGAATGTGTAAGTTAGGGTAATTACGCCTGTGACTTAATAAAAAAAATTGGGTTAGGTTGTGAAAACGTTTTTGTTTCAATCTGTCATGTCCACGATGCTGTAGGATATCCGTAAAGTCGTGCAGCAGTTGGAGCAGGCCGCCAGGGAAATCCTGACTTTGCTACAGAGCGTCCACCAGCCAACCGGCTTCAAAGAAAGTAAGAACCGCCCTTTTGTCCACATCATGTTTCTCCTGGACCCATCAAAGACTCATGGGCCGCTTGTTATGTACCCGCTGGGTGGTTGTGTTGTTGTTCTTTAATTTATTTCCCATTCTTTCAGTTCCAACCAAATGTGCGAAGGCCAGGGAGATGTTCTGTACAGTCAGGACGCATATGGCCGACCTCAAAACCAAATTTCCAGCAGAGCAGTATTATAGGTGGGTTGTAGCGGTGCTTTCTCTTCTCACCCTGTCCTAACTTACTGCTTTGCACACCGAAGTGCTGATGGTGGAAATCCACTGGACAGCTATTGTTATCAAGGCTACATGCATTCCGCCAATGTAACAAACGTATAGCCTACGTGATGCGCAAATACAACAAACCAATACTATTTCCTCCCGTTGCAGGTTCCAGGAACACTGGCGCTTTGTCCTGCAGCGGCTGGCCTTCCTGGCTACCTTCGTGGGCTACCTGGAGAGTGAGGCGCTGGTCACCCGTGAAGAGGCGGCCAAAATCATCGGAAGTAAGTGTTATTTAAAAATAAATAAATGTTTAAGTGCAAGTAAAAAGTAAAATTGAAAAGGTTGTCATTTGGTTCTTAGTGTTGGTGAACACTAAGACTTAGTGACTTAACCCTTCAATGGTTTCCCTGACCATTTTGGACATTTGTCTGACCGTTGTGTCCCTCTCTGTGTTTCAGTCGAGGTGGTCCGGGAGGAGGGCTTCCACCTGGGCGTGGAGGACTACCTGGCAGGGGTGCTCATCATGGCCAGCGAACTGGTAGGTCCCTCCAAAGCTCTTTTGTTTCTCATTGTACATGAATCCCGCAATGGGAAAGAAAAATAGATTCATCTTTTCTAAACAAAGGTATTTCGGAGCAGTTGTGTGAAACATGCTATTGTACTTTTTGGACTTGAAGAAACTGAAGACAACAAAAGTATATGATTACCATATTTTTCATTCCGATTCAGACTTCCAGTGTTTTTTTTACACAGCATCGTTTTATTATTGCCACTCCCACATCTCCCAACCTTCCCCGTCCGTCTGTGTTTTTCCGTCCAGTCGCGGCTGGCGGTGAACAGCGTGACGGCGGGCGACTACAGCCGGCCGCTGCGCATCTCAAACTTCATCAACGAGCTGGACTCGGGCTTCCGCCTGCTGAACCTGAAGAACGACCCGCTGCGCAAGCGCTACGACGGCCTCAAGTACGACGTGAAGAAGATCGAGGAGGTGGTGTACGACCTGTCCATCCGCGGCCTGTCCAAGGAGCCCGACAACGCCGGCGACAAATAGGCTGACCCCTCCCCTCCTCCCTGTCCCAACCCTCTCCTCCAGCACACCCTACTCAAGCATGAGTGATTCCCTCTCAAACATGCCACTCATAAAAGGCTTTGTGACGTTCACGGGGAGATGGGACGGGCGGGGATGTTTGTGTTTTTAATTGAGATGGAGATGAAGTTTGTTGCATGTGTGACTGGTGCTCTAGGAGTCTGGACGATGCTGAACCAATTTATTGTTTTTGGTCGTTGTTTGTGCCAGTTACCCGTTCATTGCCCAACGGTTATTCATTTTCAGAAAGATGACACTTATTGAAGGTTTAATACAAAACTACCTGGTGGAAAATACATATTTTTTTGTTTATAACGGTGCCATTTGATTTGTTTGTCATGGTGCCGGTTGTGTGGTCTTCTGAGCATTAGATGCGCTCTTAATGTGACAACCGTCTAACGGGTTACCACAGCAACACAGAAGCTTCCTTGTGTCTAATTGGACAAACACAGTAAATTTATATCTAGAACAAAGCCAAAGAGTAACAGGAAAACATAAATATTATGAAACATAAACGGTCATGCATAATGACTCAAAGTACAAATTGAATTTGTCATTAGTCCAAAAAAAACGGCATTCAACAGATTTTTCCTCATGCCCGATAGTAAGACAAAGAAAAGCCTAACTTGTGCTGGTGCAGATGGCTATTGTGCCATTTTATACATATATACATATGTGTATATAATTTGCAATTGTTTTTTTGGGGAGGGAAACTTCAACATTGAGACGATATTTGGTTATGACGTTACATGTTCTTTGAAAGTTCAACATTGTTTTTCTACTGTCTTTGCAGTTTGGTTGTGTTTACAGTTACTTTGCGCTGGTGTGGTTGAATTGTTTTATCTGTGAACGATACTGAACACAGCACATTTCATTCTCTGACTATAGCAAATAATTCCAGTTGATTTATATAAAAGAAAAAGGATGCCTTTACATTGTCAGTATGCCATTTTGTGTCAAATGCTTTTGAAATGACACATACTTTATCATCATTTGTATAATGTTGCTAATCCACTCCCATTTTGTGAGTGGTAAGAATTGATAAGGAAACACAAAACAATAAAAGTGCTGGTTTCATCGTACTGTTACCACCTGTTGTCTTGGCCTTTGAAACGTCCACAGTACACCTCAATGTTCTTATACAATGCAAATGTATACTGCATACAAAATACCGGAAGACATTTTTACTGAGCTGAATATTGTCCCACTGGAGAACCTTTCCAACGGCTTGTGGAACCACTGAGAATATTTTTTTATGAATGCAGAAGAATTTAGCTGCTTCTACTGCCTCACTAGGGAGCCGTTAATCTAACATTAAAAACGTAAAACAGGTCTGCATTTAAAATATTTTTAATAGAATTCACAATATATTACATTGGGAAATATTGCATTGGGTCGTTCCAATGCATGGAAAAAACAACTCAGACGGTCAAGTATTCCGTTTTTTCACTAAATGGCGCCCTCTCATGGTAGTAGGCGTAGTAGTCTGTATGAAGTGGTGGAAGCCGAGAGAAGTGTAGATTGACTTGACATTAAAAGAGAGGTTTTGGGCTGGGAAGTTGGAAACGACCACCATCACTCACCACTCACAGTGATTAGCTACTCATTTTAGCATTGCTATTCTGTGACAGACATGTTTGACAGTGTAGTTTATGACAGCATGAACGGTTTACCGTTGTTTTTTGACTGTGTAACAAAAGGATGAACTGCCGTCAGCTATGGAAGTTGCTTTTTTTTTAAAGATAGAAAAACAAAATAAATACAACCTAACGCATGTTCTCAATTCCTCAGCCATCTTCTTGGAACAAAACAATAAAATATAAAGTGCATTAAACACAAAAGAGAACCGTCATAAATAACTCATAATTGGTTAACACACACACACATTAAGAGGGACTGGTTCATAACGAGAAGGATACTGCCTTTGTATTTAGTCTGGTTGGATTCCATGGAAAATAACGACTATTAACTCTTAACTCATCCATATTGTCACAAGACAGTATTCCAGCTTTCAGAGACATTACTGAGGGAGTAATGTAAAGTAATAAAATACCAAGGCACAAAGCTCATCTCTTGGTCGTCTAACCGAGTCAAATCTCCTTAAAGTCACAGTCCAGTCTAGAGTTGACGAGCTGTGGAGTCAGCCCATGGACCTTATGAAGTGATTGAGTTGAACTGGGCGTCAGTCGATGGACCGTATGAAGAGATGGGCTGATCTTGGCTGAACTGTGAGTCAGCCCATGGACCTTATGAAGAGATGGGCTGAACTGGGAGTCAGCCCATGGACCTTATGAAGAGATGGGTTGAACTTGCGACAGGTAACGATTAGTATCACTATGATCAATGTTATTACGTTGGCCCACCATCTACAGACAAGAGGACAAAGAACGACTTAACCTTATTATGTTAAGTTAAGACTTAGAGAGTAATCAACTATCATGATAACAAAAAAAATGTATCAATTTATTTAAATTGACCCTTAGCAGCTCATCAATAAAACTCTCTTGCAGACACATTAAGAATATAGACCCAGAGAAAGCCAGAGTTAGTCAATTAAATATGAAATACGCACCTATCTGGTACTGTCATCTGTTGTGAAGAACTGTCTTCGTCTGATACAGGAGATTATTGCTGTGTGGTGAATTGTGTACCTAAACACAGTGATGCAAGGAGTTACGCCCACTGTGATCGGCTCGTTAGAAAGGCCCTGATTGACTGCTACCGGGGCAGTGTACGTTGCTATGCCGCCGCCCGACAGCAGAGGGAGGCAGAGTGATGGAAAAAGGCAGTGACCCAACTGTACATACAATACAATATGCAGGTGTTAATTTGCTACTTCTTTGTGGGTCTTTGAAATCGTTTTTATGCCATGTCATGTCGGCTCATGCTTTCAACACACAAACCCAATGGACTGAAGAACACAACTCTCCTTCCTGAAGAGCCAAACAGTCTTTTACAATCAAGGCTGGCAGCACTCCCTACTCAAAGGTTTGCTTGTTTTTTTGTTGTTGTCAGATCTCTTTTTTTGGTCACTCAAGTCAAAAGAATCGTTGAGTTTCTTCACATGTAATTTTGCTAACAGTAGGACACACGTATTTCTCAATATAGGTTATTCAAAAAGTGCTATTTCTTTATAACAATGTGACTGTTACGAAACCTTGCGAATTACCCTTTCACTGAAACTCTTGAGAAAATAAAAGTCGACTGCAGTCTTCGGGGAAGTGCCTCCGTATTGTCTGTAAGTGTACGGCCATAGGGGTATTCACAGCAACTAGCGCCCAATGGGGATGTCTTCTCTGTCGTCAGGAGCGGATCTGATTGGTGTTGATCATGATATTGGGCAGCGCGTTGCGCCTCTTCCTCCACGGGCCCAAGTCCCTGGCGTACCTCTTGATCTGACGGAACCACTGCTGCGTCCGCGACTTGTCCGACGCCCGGAACACAAAGGACTCGCGCCGGATGTCCAGAACCTCGAAGGTGTCCTCGCACTCGGGGTCTGTGGACACCACGCAGTTCCCCAGGCGGACGGGTTCCCGCAGCACCGCGAACTTCCCGCTGCTCTTGTCCTTGATCAGCACCAGCACGCCGTCCCGGATGCACTCCCCGCCGCCCACCTGCCACGGGTCCCCGATCCGGGGCCCGGCGTCGGGCTCCTCGGGGCCCTGCGAGGGGCCCTCCGACACCCGCTGCATCCTCACCATCAGCAGGCTCTGCACGTTCTGGAACTTGAGGGCCTTGCTGCCCTTCTTCACCCACTGGCCGTCGGCCGGCTGCGACAGCTGCAGCGGGCCCTCCATGACGAAGCGCGTGCGCTCCCGCGGCCAGCCCACCGTCTTCATGGACACCTCGCGCATCTCGATGTTGATGACCTCGCGGTTCTTGCGGCTGTCGCGCCGGAAGGAGCGCAGGGACCAGGCCACGCCGGCGCCCTCCTGCTTGGTCTTCATGTTGATGTGCTCCAGGTGGGACTCCACGCGCAGCTTGGCCTCGCGCAGGTGCCCGCCGTCCGGGTGGCACTCGGCCGACGCCTTGCTGATGCGGCTGAGCAGCAGCGGGTACTTGGTGACGCGCTGGAGCGGCGCCATCAGGAAGGAGCGCAGGTTCATGCGGCGCAGCGCCGTGTTGTCGTTCTGCGACACGTCCAGGAAGATCCTGTTGGGGGGAGAGAGGAGGAGGAGGAGGAGGGAGGGGGGGGGGGGTGCAGGCGTTAGGAGTGAGTGGTGGTCACGGTTGAGTATTTAAAACCAAAATGTGAGGAGTAGCAGGGCGAATGCAGGGGTAAGGCGTGAGTGTTGGTCACGGTTGTGTATTTGAAAACAAAAACACCAGATGGGATGGCTCTTATCAAACGGGAGTCATGTGGTTGGGTCTAGGCGGTGATTGCAGTTCAGTTATGAAGATAGACTGCCTCTCTCTATGAATAAGTGATCACCTTCTGCCTCTTCCATTAAGAACTACACAGTCCAACCGTAGTACTAGAATACAAGCATCCCCAAAGCTCATCTTGTTCTTTGCACTGGGGGCATTCGAACCAGTCCATTCAGTGCAAATAGGTTGATATATAATATTTAGTTTTTAAACACACCTAACAAGGACAGTAAAACATAACAGTTTAGCTAACAGTATGATAGTTTGCTAAACAAAACTGTTTAAAATAATTGTCTTCATGAATACACTATTCCACCAACTAATCAGAAACAATTAGTGTTCAATAACTTACTTATCTACTGAAAAGATTTGGCAGGAAATGTGAACCTACAATTATTTTTTTTCATTAACTCAAATTGAATGATTCTAGATCCCCAAGATTGGGGATCTAGAACCGTCTCTCCCGTCGCTAATGTCGATAACGAAAAACCATGAAGGCGTCATTACTAACAGATCCTGTGCAATATGATTCTACACATGAGAAGGAGTGCGTTACCCCTGCAGAGGTTCCTCAGCCTCAGCCTACCTGAGCAACTCCTTCTCCTTCTCCAGGGAGTTGAGCAGGTTGACGGAGGTGGACTGCTGCAGGCAGTAGGTCTGGAAGGCTGGCAGCATGTTGACGAACTCCAGGAAGATCTCCCCGATGCACACCGTCAGCAGGTCCTCGTCACCCTGCCGTCACGCACCCAAGGGTACAGTATGTTGTACACATGACCTCGTGGAATCACACCTCTGTGCCTTTAAATGGGCGATCATGCTACATGGCGTGTATGCTTACTAATGTGTTTGTCTATGTGTTGTTGGCTGTGTGTTTGTCCATCTGTGTGTGTCTATGTTTGTGAATGCTATGTGCGTGTCTATGTGTGTGTGTCTATCGCACTATGTGTACGGTGTGACCCCCCCCCCCCCCCCCCCCCCCACCTGGCCTGGTCAATGCTGTCCTGCAGTGTGTGTGTGTTTATGTGTGTGCCTATGTGTATGGTGTGCCCCCCCACCTGGTTCGAAGGCCTGGTCGATGCTGTTCTGCAGTGTGTGTCTGTATGCTATGTGTGTGTCTGTGTGTGTATGCTATGTGTGTGCCTATGTGTATGGTGCGCCCCCCCCACCTGGTCGAAGGCCTGGTCGATGCTGTCCTGCAGCTGGTCGGTGAAGCGCTCGTTGACGTCGATCAGCTCCTGGACGTTGGCGAACACCACGGCCAGCTGCTCGGCCGTCAGCAGGGCGGCGCTCTGCATGGGGCAGTAGAACTCCTCGCGGATGATGCGCAGGTCCTCGCCGTAGCTCATCTCCGTCGACAGGAACTCCAGGATGGCCTCCTTGCGCTCGGTGCGCAGCTTGGAGCAGCGCTCGCACATGGCCGCCCCGGAGCGCTCGCCGTCCCGTAGGCCGCAGTCGGGGCAGGGCTGCCGGGCCTCCCAGGCGCGCAGGGCGGCCGACGGCCTCTTCCAGCCGCGCGACAGGCCGGGCCCGATGCCGCTGTCCACCCGCTCCACCTCGCCGCCGCCACCGCCACCGCCGCCGCCGCCGCCGCCGCCGCCGCCGCCACCGCCGCCGCCGCCGCCGCCACCTGCCCTCCGGTGGCGCTGGCGCTGGCGTTGGCGCTGGAGGCGGGGCTCGCTGTCCTCGTCGTCCCGCTCATCGCCCAGGCCCACCACGCCGCTGTCGGCGCTCAGGCTGCTGACGGTGCTCCAGCGGTGCTGGGCCGGACCCCCGCCCCCCACGGTGCCGGCCCGCTCCTCGCCCCGCGGCTCCGATTGGCCGCGCAGGGCGGCGGGCGCTGGGGGAGGAACACAGAGAGAAGGGCGGGGACTGATTTGAAAGCTCAGATGTAAACACACACAGAAGCGCGGACACACATGAATGTACAGGCATGCACAATCACACACACGTGGGCACACAAGCACAGAAACACGCAGGAACCCACGCACACACACACAAACGTTGGTACTCACATGCACGCACACAGGCAGGCACGCACAAACACAAACATGCGCACACACAAACACACAAACAAGCAGGAACCCACGCACACACACACACACTCACAAACGTGGGTACTCACACGCACGCACACAAACACACACACACACACAATAGATACTCGGTTGTAAACACAGCTCATCAGCCACTACACACACTCTAATCCTATTGCTCTTCACATCCATCATGTGTAACATCCAGGTAATGACATTTGTATGATAATGATAGTCGATTGCACTCGGGATAAAGGGATGTGTTTGCGAGCAATTGAGCGCCTGTGTTTGTGTATGCGTACGTATCGCTTGGCATTAACATTTTCATCTGTGGCCGGCGTGATTCCATCATTTATTCGGGGCTGCTGACAGACTAGGCCGGTTGATTGGCGTTTAGTGGATTTGGCTGGATTTGCAAGTAGTCCTGATTTAACATTTGTGACCAAGGCAGGTGAAAGGTCTCTATTTGCATATGCCATATTGACTGACGATGCCTACCACCCCACGAGAGGGATTCGCTGGGGATCGGAGTGTGAGTGTGTGTGGAGGGGTTAAGGTCAGAGGCCAATATCTTCAGATACAAGCTTAAAATCAATGTTCAGTAAGAGAGGCTCGCAGACCAAAATAGAGAGAACAAAGAAAAGAGAAAACCACTTTCAACAGCTATAGGCTTTCGTCTGTTGTATTTTGTTCAAATGGGGGCCGTAGAAAGCCGGGCTTGGTGGGGGTGTCGGGAATAATGACCAAAATAAATAAAACAGCAGGTTGTGGCGGCAACGTGATACATTGAAGACGACACCCAGCCTGAGGCTGTTCCTAAGGAAGAGGCAGGAAGTACATATCAGTGCAGGTGGAGGGGCGGAGATAGAGGAGTGCTGAGGGATTAGGGCCCAGGGCAGTTCTCCACGGGAGGAAGATGAAGTGAAGTTCAGAGATAGAGATAGAGAGGAGGACGTCAAACAATGCGGCTTCTCACATGGCTGGAGCTTGTCTTCTTCATTAGCTATGCAAGTTATAGTTATGAGTTATCAAAGCCTCATCTGAAAACACTGATTGAGTTTGGACAATAACTCAACCAGTGTTGTTGTCGTTGAAACAAGGTCACAGAACCGAGAGATAGAGAGCCAAATAATATGGAACCAAGCGATGGAGAACCAGATTATATAGAACCAAGGGTTATAGGACCAAATTATATAGAAGCATGTGATATAGAACCACATGCTATAGAACCAAGTTTTATTAGACCAAATTATGTAGAACCAAGTGATACAGAACCCCATGGTATAGGACCTAGTCTTATTGGACAAAATTATAAAGAACCAAGAATTATGGAACTAAATGACACAGAACCAAGTGTTATAGAACCAAATGACATAGAACAAGTGTTACAGAACCAAACGACACAGAACCAAGAATTTCAGAGCAGGGAGCATCAGCAAAAACATACAGACAGGAAGTGACATCGCTGTTGCCCACGCCGCCCCCAACTCACCACTGTCTCTGTAGCGTTCCCGCTCTCCGTCGCGGTCGCGGCGCTGGCTGTGCAGCCTCGCGGCCACGGCGATCTTCATCTCCAGCTGTTTGCGTTTGGCGGCATCGGCTGGCATGGGGTCGCTGTAGTGGGGCCGCAGTCGACACTCACGCTGCGCCTTCACCGTCTCCGCGGGCTCGTAGGCCGCGTCCGAGCTGGAGCGCCGGCAGCCCTGCCCCCCCGGGTACTGCGTGCGGATTGGACGGATGCACGTGTCAATCAACTTCGCCTTGTTGAGTCATAACCGTGCAATATAGAAACCCAGAAATTGCATGAATGATAAGCAAAAATGTTTCCAGTGCTGCATTTTATAAACAAGAGATAGAGGTCATTTTTTATTTTGTTTTTCAGGGCCTGAGTTGCCGAGTTGCAGCCTGACTTGATGAGTTTTGAGTCTACGACGGAAGATATCCAGGGTTTCTGCTGTCCTGTGATGTCATGTTCTAGCAGGCCACAATCACATGATTGCACAACAACATTTGGCTGTATGCCGAATCCGTCTCAGAAAATGATTTGTTTGAAGCTGCAGGACGAATGCCCGGCTGCCTGCAGCACGCAGATACGAAGCACAGCGAGAGACAAAGCTATACGTCCACAAAATGTCCCCGGACCACATGGGAATGTCGATGCTTTTCCCCTTCTCCTCTCCCTACCATCTGCCATCACTATCTGCAGCATGCCGCTTTCAAGGTACATATCTCTAATAGTTCCTAATGTATTCCTCACAACAAAGGCTCCTACTTAGTGTCTCTCAAACCAAACCATATCTCCATTCGGGTGGGGGATCAAAAAGGGTGAGGGACCCCAAGGCCAAGGGATCATGATTGGGACATGGGATGTTACGTCTCCTAGGGGGCTAAAGCCTCTGGCCTCCATTACATCCTAGCGCTCATCATTCACAGCATAGCTTGTCCTAACCTCGTCGGAAAACACACATAACGTTCTTTGTTCTCCCCGAGAGAGAAAAAAAACAACAACAACAGTTTCCATAGTGACAGAACCCCATCGCCGTTGTGAAGGGCACGGCCAGGGCGTGCGTTTCCTGGCGGTTTACATGACATACAGATGGTCGGTTACATGCCTCCAAGGCCAATCAGAAGACGACGGACAGAGGGAAAACGCACACTGCAGGGGTTCACTAACGGACAATGCACACTGCCCTGGAAAACACAAGGTGCACCCCCGATTCGGCGGCCCCGACGCACGAATCGCAAAACACCGCCGCCACTCAACGTACGACAGAACGAGAGCCACCTGAAGACGACGCTCGCTAGTCATTAGACGTCTTAGCATGCAACCGCTCGCCACCAACATGACAACAATAACGCAACGCCAGCACCCCCCCTCGCCAGCTGCGGAGCCCCTTCGTCCCCCTCGGGTTTGATCCGTTTCTCACCTTGTCCTTGCTCCCTTCCCCTTCTGCAGCGTGCGGGAATGGGACGGAGGCTTGTGCTCCAGCAGAGGGGGAGAGGGAGGGAAGGGAGAAGGGGGATGTCGATTGGGGGGGATAAGGAGCAGAGGAGTGGGGTCAATGAATGCGGTGCTAGCCGCGGCTAGAAGGACACTGGAGTGAGGATGCGAGCAGCAGCAAGAGAGAGAGAGAGAGCGGGAGGGAGAGAGAGAAGGGGAGAGAGAGAGAGCAAGAGAGGGAAGGGGAGAGAGAAAGAGCAAGAGAGAGAGAGGGAGAGGGAGATTTATGGAGCCATGCACAGAGCCCATCTCCCAGCAGCCATCAGCAAGCAGAGGAGAAGTGGGGGCTTAATCCTCTATCGCCGCCCCCTCATTCTGCCACGCTGGAACCGCGCCGCTGTCAGGGAGCGCTCGTCTTCCGCACGCAGCCATTCTCGCCGGCGTGCTTCCAAGAACACAACCCCCCGCCCCCCCCTACCCAGCCCCGCCCCCGGTTGCTGCTGCAGCAGCGTGATGTGTGCATGACACGGTGGTGTGTGCACGCGTGTGCGAATGCCTCGGCGCTCCGGCGTTCCTGTGTTCTGACGGGGCGGCGCGTGTGTGCGTGCGCTGCCGTGTTGCTACGCGCTGCATTCGGTCCCCCCCCCCCCCCCCCGAACCCACCATCCTTGAATGCTAATGGACACCGACCGGTTCACACCGCCTGACTCCGTCACTCACGGCTGTACTCTCAACGGCGTGCTGCACTGCACTGCACTGCACTGCACTGCACTGCACTGCACTGCACTCAGCGGGAGTGCATTGCATTAAGAGGACGAGCCGAGCTGCTCCCACAATGGAGAAGAACAGAGAGAAAGGAAAAGACAAGGTGAGCGAGAGAAGGGCTCCTTACGCATTCCGCCGTCTCCTCCCCTCCTGCGGACGTCTCCTCCCAAGCCTCCGCTGCGCAGGCCGCTGTCGCCGTGGATGCCGCCGCCGCCGCCGCCGCTGCTGCTACCGTCACTGCCGCCGCCGCCGCCACCGCCGTTGCCATGGAAACCGGGGAGGACTGACAGTCGGTCGGGGGGCTGCTGGTGATGTCAGTGCCTCTGTCCCGGTCACCTGACCGACTGGCGAGGGCCTCGGCCGAGATCTCTGCACTGCAGCTGGATGGAGAGAGAGCGAGAGAGAGAGAGAGAGAGAGAGAGGGGGGGGAGGGAGACAGTGAGAGAGAGGTGGGGAGAGAGACAGTGAGAGAAAGGTTGGGGAGAGAGAGAGAGGGTGATTGAGAGAGAGACAGTGAGAGAAAGGTTGGGGGGGAGAGAGAAAGAGAGAGAGAGAGGGGGGGGGATAGAGGTGGAGAGAGAGAAAGAGCGAGAGGGAGAGAGGTAGAAAAGGGAAAAGGGAATGGCAGAAGAGAGGAGGGGCAGCCGAGGAGAGAGCATGAGAGAATAGGGAAGAAAGAAGGTGGGAGGGCAACCAAAAAGGGGGGAGAGAGAAAGGCAAACCAGGAAATAAATATGAGCCAGGGGAAGAGGAGAGAGCAAGAAGCAGAAATAAAATAGAGAAAGGAGGGGGGGAGACGGAGAGGAATAAAATTATCATTCCTCCCAGTGCTCTCCTCTCCTCCCACCACCCTTGTCATTTTTCTCCTCCTTCCCTC
>NC_136936.1:46478963-46483963 GCF_949987615.1 Pollachius pollachius
CACACACACACACACACGCGTGCATACATTGCACACTCATACAGAAACATTTACTCACACATTTACTCACAGACTCGCTCACTTGCTCGCTCACACACAGCCCATGTTATCAGTGTGGATACTATCCTCTCTCCATCTCTCTCTCTCTCTCTCTCTCTCTCTCTCTCTCTCTCTCTCTCTCTCCCTCACTGTCTATCTATCTCTCTCTCGCTCTCCCTTCCTCCCAGAGAGGGGAGCCGGCCCTGTTTGATCCAACAGCTGTTAGAAGAATAACCGAGAGCAATTTGTACATCAACCGACCACAGCATGAATGGACCCACAGGAGGTAGACTCGAGTGACTCACCACTCCACACAGCACGCGCATATGCCACCCTGGGTGCCTATGATTCAGAGCTTAGAGCAGGGTCATTGGCAAGTGACGTGCTCTTATATGTTCACTGCTCATTTGTTTACCACCTTCCTTGATGTATGATGTTTGATTTGTTATTTCTGGAGGGTTAGATGACTACCAAACACCGTTTTGATGAGGAATATCCAGAACTGATCTGATCTGAGTTTTATAAACAGGCATTTACACACATGTTTACAGTCACACACACACACACACACACACACACACACACACACACACACACACACACACACACTAACACACTAAAACACGCTTATGCACTTTATTTTATGAACATGAATGTGCACACGGACAGTGTCACACAGTCATACCAACATACACTTACCCACTTATTTTTATGAACATAAATCAACAAAAACACACACAAAAAAGGACACACAAACACAAACACACAACTGTATGTGTATTGATGCGAGAATAAGTGTCTACTGAAGACACAGGTCGGTGGCTAAACCTTTTTCTAGAGCTAATCTGGTTATAACTCAATCAGCTGCACCTCAGCCCTCCACCAGCCACCCCCGGCCCCCGGCCCCCGGCCACCGGCCCCCTTCTCCCCCCAACACACCTCTTCATGATGAGGTCCAGCGCCGAGCCGATCAGCCCGTCCTTCATCTTGTAGATCTTGGCCCCGTAGTTGGACAGCTCCGTCCGTCCAGCAGCAGGGCGGGGCAGCAGCTTGATGGCCGCTCCCTGGTGTCCCTGGGGGGCGCGGCCCTCCCCCCGGACCCCTCCAGACTGCTCCTCCGGCCCCCTGGCCGCGCAGGGGCCCGGGGCCCTTCCCCGGAGCGGTGGAGCCGGCCAGGGACTGCAGGGGCGAGCGGTGGGCGGGGCCCGTGCGGATGGGCGAGGACCCGTGCGTGGCGCTACACTGGCCGGGTTTCCCTGACCGGCCTGCGGTACGGGGCGGGCCCTCGTCGCTCGACGCCATCGCATCCCCGTCGCACGTCCTGTCTGGTCCGCCGTCTCCCACGACGGCCGCCTCCGTGCCGTCTCCCTCCATCCTGCCGGCGTTCCCGGATCCGCACGTCGCACAGGCGTCCGTCTTCCCGCGGGAGCGCAGCCCGCCGGGCTCCGCCTCCTCTGCGTTCGCGGGGCCGCGGGCATCGCCCGCGCCTTGCCCGTCCGCGCTCTTCCTCATCCTCTTGAACTCCTCGAAGGTGGGGATGTGCAGGCGGCCGGCGGGGAGCCGGCGGCGCTCCGATGCGCGGTCCGGCCCGCCCCCGTCCCCGTCCCCGTCGCCGGCGGGGACGTTGTCCGTGGTGTAGGAGGACTTGAGCACCACCGGGCTCCGGGGGGCGCTGTGGAGAGCCAGGTCGGGGCTGCTGTTCTGCCGCCGCAGCTGAAGGCGCCGCAGCACTTCCTGTTTGATCTCCTCCGGGCTGGTGAGCCGCACGGCGCCCAGCAGCTTGGCCCCGCCTCCCGCGGGATGGAGGTAAGGCATCCCCTGGCGATCGCGGGGGCCCCTGTGTGATCGGGGTCCCGGGGGCCACCTGAGGTCGCAGCGGGAGGTGCTTGGAGGGCTCCGCCGTTGATCGAGCGCTCTGGAGGCGGAGCTTCTCCCGCAGGCCCTTCCTGCCGTCGCACTCGTCCACGCCGCCGGGGAACAGCCAATGGGGGAAGAGCGCCAGGTCCTTCCGGGGCAGGCCTCGCCGGGGGTAGAACGCCAGGCTCTCGGGGCTGGGCATCAGCCCGTACACCCCCATGCCGGCCCCGTCCGGGGGCCCGTCGTACCAGTGGCTCGTCTCGGTGCAGCGGAACACAAACTCGCTCTCCATGCTCCTGAAGGGGCCGCCGGCGAGCCCGTACATCCCGGGGTCGGCCACGCTGTTCCAGTGCAGGTTCTCCATGCTCCGGTAGGGCCGGCCGCCGCCGCCGCCACCACCGCCATCGCCCTGGACGCAGGCGTAGGGGTCCTGCCCCTGCAGCGGCCCCGGGCCGTAGGCCGCCTGCCGGCCGGTGCAGGGCCGCAACCCAGGTTACTCAGCAGGGTGCTGCTGTTGCACCTGGACATGAAGGGCGCCCCCTGGAGGCCCAGGGGGTACTGCGGGAGGCGGTGCCCGTGATGGGGGAACGTGGGCAGGGCGCCGGGGGACAGGGGATGGCTGGGGAGGCAGGGGTCCACTTCCATGTCCTGGCTGAAGAAGGAGGCGCACCTGGAGGGGGAGCCTGTAGGGTTGGAGGAGGCCAGGGGGTAGTCACATGATGGAGGGGACTTTACATCTGGCATGGCCGCCGGCTCGGCCAGACGCCCTGAGGCTGGCAGGCAGAAGGCAGGGGGACCCTGGGCCTGGAAGGGGGGGATGAAGGACAGGGAGAGTTCAGAATGGAGGACTGGAGCAAATCCTCACGTTGACACACGCAAACACACACACAAGGACTCACACACAGACAAACAGAAGGACACGCACACACACTTGACACTCAGGAATGCAGATTGTCATCCCCATTCGAATCCTACTTAGGTGTGTGTATGTGTATCTGTGAGTGCGTGTGTGCGAGTGTGTGTTGATGTGCGTTGTGTGTATGTGTGTGTGCGTGTGTGCGTGTAGACCTTGACCTTCATCTTTAGCATGAATGCCAGTGTACCAAAACCCAGTGTTAGCCCACGGATTAAATTCCATCATAATTATAACATAATACAAATTCTGATGAAAGTTGAGGACACAGGGCGCAATGCCTGCAATGCTCTCAGAAGGTCTCATTCTAGTCCTTGTTAAACCCGAGATCCCCCCCTTGACAATGCCACAGAGATAAAAGCCCAACAGACTCGCTGTACTGTAGGGGGCCTTCACAAACCAGCTTTGGAAGACAGGGATGGTTGTCGCACACTGACAGACACAATGGCCCTAACCCTGACTTCAGCCTCTATTTATGCCTGCATTCATTTGTTTAACAAAAGCCCCGCTCTCCTCGCTCTCTCTTCGTCACCGTTCCCCTTTGGGACAGGATTGGATTCACAGCCGAGGTCCTAAAAGGGCAGGACAATTAGCTTACTGTAATGGCCATTGACAAATTAAACTAGCGGTATATATAAGAATAGAACTGAGCGATGAGAGCCCGGTGACACGGGTGAACGCAGGTCATAAAAGATAGACGGGGAGGGATGGAGTGGGGAGGGAGAGAGGTGAAGGGAGGGAGGGCTGGGAGGGAGAGCGAGAGAGGGAGGTGAAGGGGAGGCTGGGAGGGAGGGAGAGCGAGAGAGGGAGGTGAAGGGGGGGCTGGGAGGGAGAGAGGTGAAGGGAGGGAGGGGGAGGAAGGGAGGGAGAGAGAGAGGTGAAGGGAGGGAGGGGAGGAAGGGAGGGAGAGAGAGAGGTGAAGGGACGGAGGGGAGGGAGGGAGAGCGAGAGAGAGAGGTGAAGGGAGGGAGGGGAGGAAGGGAGGAGAGAGAGAGGTGAAGGGACGGAGGGGAGGGAGGGAGAGCGAGAGAGAGAGGTGAAGGGAGGGAGGGGAGGAAGGGAGGGAGAGAGAGGTGAAGGGAGGGAGGGGAGGGAGATAGAGAGGTGAAGGGAGGGAGGGGAGGGAGGGGGAGGGGGAGGGGGAGGGGGAGGTGATAGACAGAATGAGTTGAGCAGCGGCGGTGGTGGAGTGAGCTGTAGCCGAGGCGAAGGGATAGTAATGAAGATAACAACCTCCCTCCTTCTCAGTAATCACACACAGACACACACAGACACAAACACACACAAACACACACAAACACCCCACCAGGCGACAAGGCTGCTAAGAACTCAGTGAACTCATGCTTCTACACCCCGTACCTCGCTCTCTCTCTCTCTCTCCCCTCTCTCTCTCTCTCTCTCTCTCTCTCTCTCTCTCTGTCTCTCTCTCTCTCTCTCTCTCTCTCTCTCTCTCTCTCTCTCTATCTCTCTCTCTCTCTCCCTCTCTTTCTCTCTCTCTCTCTGTCTCTCTCTCTCTCTCTCTCTCTCTCTCTCTCTCTCTCTCTCTCTCTCTCTCTCTCTGTCTCTCTCTCGCTCTCTCCTCTTGTCTCATGATCAGTGTATTTGGAGCACCGCCATAGTGAGTGAGGGAGCAGGAGAGGGGGGTGGGGGTCTGGGTGGAGGATTAAGGGGTCATGACCGTGGTGGTGGTTATCATCGTTCCGATTATGGAGCGTCGGGCGAGGGCCGATCCCGCCGTGGTTCGGGATGAGTAATGAAACTCAAATCATCGTTAGTCACAAACGCTCCCTAATGCCCATCGGCCAGCAGTCGCCCCCCCCCCCTCACACACACACACACACGTTAAGACACACACATACACACATATACATACATATACACATGCAGACGAATACACACACACCCACACACACGTGTACACACACATATACACATGCAGACACACATACACTCTCACAAGCACACATATATTCAGACACACACACACACATCCCCAGACACACGCAAATGTCGACACACACACATATATGCACACACGCACACACACATCCACACACACACACACACACGTCCCCCCCCCACACACACACACACACATCCACACAGGCACACACATCCACACACACACACAGACGTAATGGCCCCATTTCGATTCCTATCACACTTCTTCTTCTCTGGCACCAGACCGCCA
>NC_136936.1:46496463-46498963 GCF_949987615.1 Pollachius pollachius
GCACACTTTTCACTGGATTTTCAGAGCTGCCTGCTGACTAGGTATTTACTGGGTAAGAGCGTGAACCATAGTCAACTAAACGACAGAGCCGCATCATAACACCACAACCTTTCCTTTCCGTTTTGTCCATAGCATACAGCTATTCAATCATCCACATCAGGACAACAAAGAAAGAAACCTTTCAACATACACAATTCTACATACAGATTAATTGCAAATTGGGCATGCACATGTCTTTCTCCCCGGTGGATCAATATCGACCCTTGACCTCGCTGAGAGGGGTCTGTCCCTGGTTCGAGGGAGCCTTTCATGTCGACTCATTACAAGACCTAATGGGAGTTGCAGTCCACGCTATTGACCAATGGGAATCTGAAAAGGGGGAGCCCTCGCAGAGGCCCTGACGACCACATACCATTGTCCCGGTCATGGCTTTTAACCTCGATATGTGCGTGTGTGTGTGTGTGTGTGGGTGGGTGGTGAGTGTGGGTCTGTGGTCGAGACAGCGGGAAATATGAAACAGAGGAGAGAGAGGCAGGGAGGGAGGGAGGAAGGGAGGTAGGGAGGGGGGGAGGGAAGGAAAACACCTTTTGTAACAGTCCTCTATGATCCAAGGGCGAGGTTGTAATTGGCTTAGACTCCAGGGAGGAGGAGAGAAGAAAATAGAAGAAGAAAAAGAGACAAAAAGAGAGGCAAAGAGAAGAAAAGAAAAGAAATTAGAGGAGACAAGAAGAAATAGAGAGTGGACACATGGCTAGGAGGAGGAGAGGAGGAGGAGGAGGAGGAGAGGAGGAGTAAACAGGATACACAAGGACATTGGGGAGATGGAGACGAAGACGAAGAGGAGGAATGGGCAGGAAAAAGACAAGAGGGCAGTATGGTACGAAAACAAAAAGGTGCAGAGGCGACGTCAGGGGGACCAATCAGAAGAGATGGATGAGACAAGGGACATGGCGGGAGAATGAGGTGACCAGCATGAAGGTGAAGGAAGAGGGGAAAAGGAAGGGGACAGGGAATGGTGATGAGTGTGTGTGTGTGTGTGTGTGTGTGTGTGTGTGTGCGCGTCTGTGTGTGTGTGTGTGTGTGTGTGTGTGCGCCTGTATGCATGTGTATGTGTGTGCGTGTGTGTGTGTGTGTGTGTTTGTGTGTGTTGGCGTTTGCGTGTGTGTGAGACTCCCCAGGAAGTAATTCTATTGGATGTCCTTCCAGCCGACGCGTGCGGAGAAGATCAGCACGATACGAGAAGGAGATTCAACGTTTATAGTCTTTCGTAAAATATTAAACCCCAGAGTCCCCGACACTGATTCCATGCAAACCCAATTATATTGTCCACTCATTACAATTTTTTCAATTTCCTGTGAGGGGAGAAGCATGTCAGCTGCCTGTCTCTGTTCCTCTGTCTCTATCTCGGTCTCTGCTCTTTTATTGTCTCTATCTAGGATCTGGCGTGCTCTCCCGGACCTCACACCCGTCCAACATGGAGATGCCGGTCAACACAAAGACTCCTGCCCCTCTCCTTTTGTTTTCAACTCCCCGCTCTCTGACGGAAAGGTATTAAATACGAATCCAATCCACCATCTCCCTGACCACCCCCCTGATAGAGAGAGAGAGGGAGGGGAGAAAGAGAGAAATGGGGAGAGAGAGAGAGCGGGAGAGAGAGAGAGAGAGAGAGAGAGAGAGACGGACAGACAGACAGACAGACAAACAGACAGAGACAGAGATAACGAGAGACAGAGAGAGAGAGAGAGAGAGACAGAGAGAGAGATAGAGAGACAGAGAGAGAGAGAGTGGCAGCCAGGCAGATGAAGAGACAGACGTGTGAGGTATGGACAAACCAAGAGAGACACAGGTAGAGGTGCAGATAAACAGGCATACCAACCAAAACAAGGAGACAATGAGAGCGAGAGCGAGAGAGAGAGAGAGAGAGAGAGAGAGAGAGAGAGAGAGAGAGAGAGAGAGACAAAGATGCAGGCAGACTGACAGATTGAGGCTCTAGACTGACTCTATGTAGGGCTCGGTGTGCCCGACATAGAGATGGCCAGTCAATACACACTGCACTCAGGCGCACACACACAACCACACACATGCACATGCACACTCAGGCACACACACGTGTCCTACACACACATACGCACGCACACTCAGGCACACACACGTTACACACGCGTGTGCCCCCCCCCCCCCCCCCCCCCCCCACACACACACACACACACCCATTGGGCAACTTGGAAATAGTTCCACACACAGACACACACACATTCTCCTCTTTCACAATCATCCCTGAATAATCGGCGCGCAGTCTGGCCCGCGGCAGAGAAGTATCGACTCACCAGGAACTGAACAGCCCCACCAATTCATCCTCTGCCCAGTGGACAGCGATCACGCGTGCACTGGTGTGTGTGTGCGTGTGTGTGTGTGTGTGTGTGTGTGTGTGTGTGTGTGTGTGTGTGTTACTGACTGGATGATAGTCAAGGATGATGCTGACTGTTCCTGGAGAGCTAAC